>NC_056739.1:1215138737-1215163737 GCF_019279795.1 Protopterus annectens
ACAGGCATCAGCATCCAGGGTACTACACCAGTTCCTGGATGCCATGTTATGACATGCCCATGAGTATATAAACTTCCCCAGATCTCAGGAGGAGTTGGCTAGCAATATGCGCCGCTTCCACCGTGTGGCACAATACCCGGAGGTACTGGGTGCGATAGACTGTACGCACATAGAAATCAAGTCACCACCCGGGGAGCAGGGTAGACGCTACATAAACCGCAAGGGATACCCCTCCATCAATTGCCAGGTCATGTGCAATGCGCAGGGCATTATCATGGATGTGTGTGCTGGCAGCCCTGGAAGCTACCACGACTCCCATATCTGGCATGCCTCACAGCTGTATCAGGTATTCGCCAGGGGGGACATCACACAAGGTCACCTTGTGGGGGATGCTGGCTACGCACTGGAGCCGTGGATGATGACACCCATCAGATATGCACACACACACATGCAAGAACGCCATAATGAGGCACACACACAAACTAGAATAATCATAAAGCGTGTGTTTGGGATGTTGAAATCACGGTTCCGGTGCTTGGATACATCCGGTGGAGCCTTGCAGTACTCTCCAGGCACATGTGCCCACATATTCATAGTATGTTGTATGCTACACAATATGATTCTGCGGAAACAGCTGCTGCAGGGACATAATGGTGTAGGGCCACCAAGCCCGCCACAACTGCCAAGGCAAGCACAGGCACAGGGCGTTCAGTGCCATGAACACACTGTGCCAGCCCCAGTAGGTAGACGGAGGCGTACCCAATATGCCTACACCCTGGCAAAGAGGGAACGTATAGCACATACTTTGACAGTGTAGGCCCCATGGACTGACACCTCCTTACCTGCACACACAGTGAAATGGACGCCACACAAACATGTCCGCCCGTAATGTGTACCGTATGGGCGGACCTATGTGTGACTCCAACAAAGGCACCACCCAAACACTGCACACCCAATAGCCAGCAGAGCATGGAACGCCAACACCTCAACCGCACGCCGGTTCTACAGCAGACGGCGTAGCCGTATGCTGCCACTTTCGCGCAAGTCGACTACATATGTACTTATGTGCATACACAGATACGGAAATAGATATCATTACACACGTAGAAATATATGTACACATACACAGATATAAAGTACAACAGGTTAATATGGAACCCAGGGATGCAAGTTTACAGATAAGTAAGACGCGAAATCTCCACATAGTAAACATAGTGAACGACAACCCGATCATCCGGGAGGGTGGGCAGAGCAGGGAACGCCAGCCATGGAAATGTCAACCTGCATCAATGCATATCCGCGTGTCGGGATGATCACCAGGCCACGGTACAGTAACGGGATATGTGCGTGTCATATCCATAGGATATGAGTGCGGAGGTACACACCGCCGCCGGCGATGCGGCCAACATAGGTACTGTGTGCAACCGTCGGTGCGAAAGCGGCAATCATACCTGTCAAGTGTACGTCATTATGAGGAACGTACCTCATTTGGGGTCTAAAACAGTTCATGTTCCTCGAAGTTCCTCAAAGTTCCACATTGAAATAGTCTGTCACACATTCATTGTTAGGAATTTATTTAAATGAAATCCTGGTAAATAGAAATTAATCATATTAATTCATTAAAGGTTCTTCTTTGTAAGTAAATCAGCATATTTTAACCATCCTATGACCTTCTTAGCTGAAGTTGTTAGTAAGCCATTAGTATGTGTTCCACATTTTGCCCATTTGTTCCACATTATGAAGGTGTGTGTTCCTCATTTTGGAAATGGAAGGTTGAGAGCTATGGTGGCAATATGTGTATGTGTGAGGTGAGGTTGTCGTGTGTTCCGCTGTGTGTGTGTAATGTGTGTGCCACTGTAAAATGTGTATGTAGGTGACATGTCACAGGCGGAGTGTAATAACATGCGTAGGCATACAGTACAGGAACCATAGGCGTATGTTCAGCAGTACCCACAAAGTAGTACTGACATCTCCTCAGTGGCTAGGCGCATGGCGACGTAAAACGATGCAAAGCGGAAATGTCCCAGAATGTACCACAGGGCCATAGCCAACAGGAGATGCAAAGGACACATGTACAAACCATGACCGTATGTATGGCGGCCATATGGTAGACTCAACACGATACGTCGGCAACGTTACACAGCATCAGGCATGTACGGCGAAAATACGCATGTGCTATCCCGGCACCGATCGTGGTCACCTACGGTCCCGTAAATACCGCTGTGTGTTCCACGACCATTAAGTAAGCAAGCCACACGAATAGGAGGCAACCGTAGCATACAGGCCCCCAAGTACAGGACCACAATCACCGTAACTATCAGTGACAAAATGCCAATGGATAGTAGGCACGGACGAACATCCGCAGATATATAACCGATGTGAAGGAGGAATACGTGCAGGAAGCACACATGCAGGCGATACCGACACCACACGACATCAACAAAACAAACATTCCCAGAACAACAGACAGGTAACCTGCAGCTCCCCAAGCAGGGATGGAGCACACACACAAGCATATCTTGTATGTATAAATGCAAGACCCACACCCCGTACCCGCCACCCACATCCGCAGATATACCCCATCGCACATATCAAAGGGATAACAGCCAAAACCGTAGCAAAAACATACAGGCAGTCAATGACAGCGGCATACCCGCAACAAGCCGCGTGGGAAACACTAGCAGCAGCTGATGCATCCTTGCATCCGTTGTGTACAGGAATATAACAGCTATGTTACACATCTGAATGCACAACGCCATCGACAGACGCCGCCAGGACACGGACACCCACATGTCGAACAAAATACCATACCCAACACACACAATCCACAGCTAACACCACAGCGAAATGTACCTGACACCACACATAGCGGATGCAGTCACACAAACATGATACAATACATACCATCCCCACAAAGGTATTGCAAATAACCAACGCCCACACGAGGAATGAACCATGGCCTAGTGCCGACGCCAGTAACGCATTTAATGGAGGCGGATCACCGGTGATATGCGCATAAGTACACACCGAGGAACAGCTATTGGCGTGATGAACCCACATGCCTCAGGTGACGACGAATATAAGGAAGACTCCCTGGATATTCAAACCATATGTTCATACCAAACAAATACTGAATACAAAAGAAGGAGTAGCAAGCAAGTACTGACGAATACAGAACCAAAGGCCGGAAAGGTATGTCGAACCCACGAGATGTACTGTTGTGTAACGCATGATACGTATGACGAATCTGTACAGTATGTGAACGGTGTGTGTAAGTAAAGATACCTGTCCATCAGGCAGAGAGTGGTGAAAGTTGGTTATGTAATGCTAAGCCGCGCAGCATACCAACGACTGTGGACAACATGTGCACAGCAGTGGGACAACATGTACACAGCCAGGATAACCTCAGGATAGGCTTGCCACCTTTTCAAATGGCCAAAGTGGGACATTTTCGGGACACACATCAGATGTTACAGGCGGACACATACCCATGGTCAGTACAAAGGATAGAACTTTACTCTTTTGCCTAAATAAAAGCTTATTCTTGTAGCAGTTTAGTTGCTTATTGTGTTTCTTGTAACATTTAGGTATTTTACATACAGAAATAACTATGTTATGCAACTATTACATAAAATATGGGACATAATTATGTCCTACAATCTCAGGACATTTGCCATTTGTAATATGTTTTGTCAGGACACAACTGCCCAAAGAGGGACTGTCCTCGCAAAGTGGGACAGGTGGTAACCCTACCCCAGGTCCGCCATAGGGATTTCAAACACAGAACAATGCCACCACCCACGCTGATGCTGGCAGTGGATATCCAACAATGAAGTGCCACAGCAGGGGATAGGACATGTATGTATAGTGTCACAGCACACATGTGTATGGGCATATACCGTCGATGTCATATGGAATGTGCGCACGACGCACGTATGCCTCGCAGTAGGGTGACTATGTCAATTATGTGTAATGCAAAGCTGTCATGATGGATATGTTCAGAAATCATATACAGTATCACAGGCATAGCATGCATGATGGAGGGATGGCCTAATGTTATGTACATAAACAGGATATGTATGGCCTGCACATATGGGACAGAGTAGTAGCAGAATAGGTACCGAAATGGAGGGAACAGCAAGTAACCGTGTCCAAACGTTCTGTAGCAGGTGCAATGTGCAACAATGATGTCCGGCAGGGCCGTGTGTGAACACATGTGCAATGTACACAGTAGTGTCACCCCTCCCCCATGGTAGTGTCCACTGAACAGCAGAGGTGGATGTCAACTGTATGTCTATACAGTACTTCCACTGTGGTGGTACCATGGGTCTGTGTCACCCTACCAGCAAGGGAGCTATCACATGACCAGTGACACAGTGTGTCCCTGTGGGATGTGCACAGGACCTATGTCCCACAGCACGGTGTGTGTCCAGTCTGCGGAGGTCACACAGATGCCCAGGCTGAGCAATGTGGCATGTGTGCACACATGCAGGAGTGCTCCATTCACCCTGCCCACTGCAAACGCCATGTAGGAGTACTACATGCATCAGTAATGCGGAGAACATGGCCCATGGCAGAGTAGATGACACCCCTGTGTTAGTGGTATGCAGGTGAGTACAGATGTGTTTCACGACTGTCATTTGCATATGTAAACTGTCTGAGCCAGGTAGACATCACAGCATGACTATACTGTGACATGTAAAGTTGTATCCATTGTGTAAGGTACACCACACATGTGTTATTGTAACATTGCCCGCGTGTACATGTGTGTATGGCACAGGTACAAGGGCACCCAATGTATCAGCTAGACATACAGTCCAGAAATGTGTGGCCCTGCACATGTGTACCCACGCCATAGTGGAATATGGCAACCACAGCACCATGTGGGGCATGTGTGTGTACAGCAACCATGTACAATGTGATATGCATGTATAGGGACAGTATCCATGTGATACACAGTGCATGACTGTCACTATGCAAAGGTGATGTGTATGCACTATGTGTGATGTAACTGATGCAATGACATCCACATGATATATCTGCCACACTGACACCTGTATGGTTGTTAGCAGTATGAGTAGGTTGAGCTAGAATGCTGCCAGGTATGTACATGTGGTATATGTAGGCATGGACAGTACTGTGTGACAGCATGTAGTGTATGTAAGCAAATAGTGAGCATGAGGGGCCACATGACTGAGGACTGTGCAATGTCACATGTACCTGACATGTTGTAGTTAGCATGATATGCCTGCACCACTGTGTGACCTGTACAGGAGTCACATGGCGTAACATCCTGAGACATAGGGTATGATGTGATGCTGGATGCGGACATTGGCAATACCATAATGTGGAATGGCGCTGAAGGGCAAAGAGCGGATAATGTGTGATTTGTTACCCTCTGTACCACACCAACCACCCATGCAATGGTATGACAGGTGGCCAGCATGTGGATGTGGTGTGCTGTGGTGCACAGAAGCCCAACAAGGGTGCCAGTAAAGGCATGGAGGTCGTCAATGAGTGTGTGAAGCATGTATGTGAGGATGTGGCCCAGTGCCATACTGAATGGCCCAGTCATGGGTGTACAAATGCAGCCCCATATGTGCAATGCAGTACCACCCATGTGTAGTGTGTTAGATGTGGTAGTGTGGTGGTCAGGGTACACAACGTCCATGAACGGGCTAGCAGTCAATGCAGTGTGCTGCTGCAGAGACATAAAACAGCCAGGTTGGCGGGATACAACAACTACGGAGATCGGAGGTGACATTGGGACCGTGTCCTAGGACATAACATGTGCATGGCAGTACCATGTATGTGTCCACAGGGTTAATACAATGTCCAGCCATGGAGTGGAACCCTGTCGTGAGTGAGAGTGTGTATTGTTGGTAGGTACCCCATTGGCAGGCACGATGCCAGCAACATCTGTGTTGGCAATGCCTGCATGAGTGTTGTATGCTGCATTGAATGTGGATGTAGCCAAACAGCAGAGACATACCACCACACTGTGTGAGGGCCCACACTGCAATGTATGGCAGTCATGTGTAGGTAGCTAGCTGTGGAGTATGTGATGCACCATGAGGACCCACCATGACTGTCAAGTGACGCACACACATGTGAACATAACTACTGTGCAACAGCCTGCACATGTGCCCATACAGCACATGTGCATGGAACAGGAATACCACTGTGGCGTCTGTGAAAAGGCCAGTACCACCATGTCTCTGTGTGGAATAGCATGGTCCCTACCAGTGCGTAAATGTAGCGGAAGTGCACTGTGATATGTGTTGGCATAGTCACGTATACTGTCCATCGCCCCCGGTGCCATGCCATCAACTACCTCTGTCAGTGGCTGTCGGTAGTACTGCCTGTAGAGCGTGTACCATGCATGTTGCGATGGTCGTGTGTCTAGGGCGTGGCTAGCAGGGCTGAGAAGCATGGATGTTCAGCAAACAGAGTGGGGATGTCTGTAGGTATAGCACACAGACACATGGAGGTATGGTGCATGCCGAGGGTAGTGTAGGTATGGTATGTGTCGTGTAATGTGTCACCCAGCTATGCGTACTGCATGGCCAAGCATGTGTGGGTACATGGGAGTCCATACTAGGGAAGTGCGTGTTGCTGTCAGTACATGGCAGTAGCAACTGTCCCAGGTGCAATGTACAGTATGACAACACGGCCAGCATGTAACCTGTGGTGTACAGTGTATTCACCGTCGCATGTCATAATGTGTGTAGCGGTCCCGAACATGGGTATCTGAACATGGATTACCTATGATGCAATGTGTCTCGGGAATATACAGTATGTGTGTAAATCACTGTGTGGTGTGGGAACCACCCACCCGTGTGTGTTGCAGTCCAGGTATGTGCCTGGGAGGTATGATCTGTGTACAATCTGGACTGGCAGGTGTGCTGTGTAGGGCATGGAGGCAGGTCCCAGGCACTGCAGATAAATGACATGCGTGCATTGTGTGTGCAGTGCTTGTGTACAGCACAGTGGAGGGTGTAAGCATTGTCACACATCACTGCATGCTGTGCCTGCCTGTGACAGCCCTGCCGGAGACAGACATGTGACACTGCTGCACAGGCAGCATAGCATGTGAAGATGTACATGTGGGCTGCACACCTTAGGCAGATGTCCGCAGGTCATGTGTGCCACGGTAGTGTGGTTGAACATGACTGTCAGACTGGACAAACACCACATGCCTGCATAAGTACAGTATGACCATAGTCAACAGTCCCAGTGACAGAGTAGGCCAATGTACAGTATCCCTGCATGCAGACCACTGGCTACTGGACACCTGGCTAGACACACACCCGGAGGGTTAATTCACCATTGAGCCATCATATGTCCCAGTCCATGTGGCCCGCACAATGTCATCACAGGGTGGTCACAATAGCAGGTGGCAAGGCAGACACGGTGTACCAGGTGATGTGTCATGCGTGCATATGTTGAGTAGCACAGCCGTTCACATGTCCGCAACATACTGGTGCACGATGTATACTGTTACATGATGTGTGGGACTGCACTGTCACCCACTACAGGGCCATCTGACACAGGTGTGTTGTGACAGGTGTAACCCATGTTTGCACAGGATACACACTGCTGTTGTAGGCAGCCATGCTGGTGGCTACCAGTGGTACATGCAGTGGTCATACAGCCATACCGCACACAGTGTTCATGCAGGAATGTCCATTGTCGTGGACAATGTGCTGCTATGTGAAGGTAGGCATGTGTTGTGAATGTTACACATCCAGATGACACCATCTGGCGCAGTCATGGTCGTCAACACCATAACACACATCCACAGCAGTCAGAACCCAGTCCTGACAATGTGTGTCAGTCACCCTCGTACTGTGTGACATATGTGCACATGGCGGAACACCTCCCACTGTCATCTAAGATGGCTACATGATGGCTGGAATGTGCTGTGGAAATGTACAATGCTGGTAGCCCAATGAAGTACCTGGAATCACACACAGTACGCTATGGCAGCCATGTAAACCATGCACAACAATGACCGCCCAACAGACACAAACAATGCATTGACATGTGGAACATGTGCACATGACAACCCCCAATGAGGTATGTTGCACATATTGATGTACAATTGTCATCTATGGCCATAGCATGGATGCAGACACATACCCCACAGGTAGTACCACGTGATGTAGGTAGGGGGGCAATGCTCGTGTACATGTGACAGTAGCTGTACAGCCACATGTCCTGCATAGCTGTCATGTAGGGTAGCTGTGGCATGTGACCGCTGGACATGCCCGCATAATTGACCATGTCCCACAGGAGATGTGTTATGTGTGTACCACATGTGATGTGCCGACAACAAGCTGTGATGTGTACGGCTGCCGGTGTACCTGTGTGACATTGTCTGTGATGGGTGCAAAGGCATATAGTATCGTATTGCATGCCCACAAGCCCCACATAGGTGCATAGCCTGAACATACAATACAAGGAGGGTGTGGGATGATAGCAACCACAGGAGGAGATGGGTACGGATGGCAGCCCACAACCACATGTGCATGTACGTTGTTCACGTCCATGACACATGAGCATCTGAGAGGCTAGCGTTACAGCTGTACAGGGTTGCATGCATATATGTTCAGCAACATCCCTGTGTGTCCCACCACTGGCCCGTGGACCGATGGACACCAACCAAATGTGCAGATATGAGATGTGCACAGCACATCACAGATGCCTACTGTAGAACAGGCTTACCGTGTAGACATGTGCACAGTAGGTCTGCGCCAGCTGCAGTCAAACACGTTATGTGCTGAACCACACCAATAGTCCAGGCCATGCCACAGATGGACGTGCATGCATCTGTGTATGTATGGCTGTGAATGTCTCCAGCATAGCACTATAGCTGTGTCACCGTTGTGAACAACAATATGAATGGGTTGTATGTGTGAGGGGTGTATGGTCAGATCGACGATACCATCAGTGACCCTGCTATGTGAACATCCCTGTCCCCATACATGGATACCTATGCTGTGCCCAACACCACATTCACAGAGGGAGGGATGGCGGTGTGTAGTGCAGCAGCAGACATGGGGGTGGCAGCAGGCACTGGATGTACACATATGTGGTACCCACATCAGTGCAGGCAACCATCCATGTGCACGGGATAGCGGTGTGTGTCCACATACAGCACTGTGTTGATCAATATCCCAGCACATAGCACCTGCCAGGGTTACAGTGTATGCATGGATGTGTGATACCTGCATGCACCAGACACACCCTCAGCAAGCAGCGTGCAGCATACCTCGCTTGAGGCCAGTGTCCACACCATGGTGATAGACATGTTGAATGTCCATATACACATAGCAATGACATATGGAATGGACAGCCACCCTGCCAATATCGCCAACCCCCAGGTGGATCACAACCCAGTGCCATGTATGTGGCATACCCTGCCATACCATGCAGCCCTGCCCAGCAAGGCTGCATGAGCTATCACAGTCCTACATGGTGCAATGGACAAAAGGCACTCTCACTATCAACCATACACAGCAGTAATGTGGCGGTGATGCACCCTGTGGTGTTACAGGTGCTGTGTGTTGCTCTGGACAATGTGTGTGTACATGCTATGCATGGCCTTTCCTGCTAATGTGTCATGGTTACACATTGCCCTATGTCTATCACATGTGCAACACAGGTGAGCTGTGGCAAGTTGTCCAACACCCGTACAGTGCTGTGTGGATGTACATGGCACAACACATGCATGTGCAGGTGTCCATGTGTATGTGTACAGTGCCACTGCTGACGTTCACAATGGCTACAGACGTGATGTTTACTGACATATACACAGCGCCCAGGTGAACAGTAGCACCGACGTCACATGGGGACCTATGCCAAGTGATATGGACACAGGTGCAGCCAGGTACACATGTCCACAGCAGGCTAACATCTACATGGTGCATGTACAGTGTGATGGGGTGGCACACAGATATGATGTGACACCCACTGCTCAATGGTGTGAAGCCAACACATCGGCTGTGTCACTGCCACGATGCCTTTCACAGATTACTGTGCAGATGTCGTACATGTCATAGCAATGTATTTCCAACAGTATGCCAGCACAGCAGTGTAAATGTGACCTGCCACCATCATTATGTCTTGCAGATAATGCCACGTTCCCGGCTTCCCGCTTTCAGCCGTCAGGAGGATGAGGTGATCATCCCATACCTCCATACAAATCATGACGTCTTATTCAGTCATGTGCCACAGCAGGCACAGGAACGACAGGAGATGTGGGAGGAGATGTGCAGGAGGGTGAACAGCCTGGGCGGATACAACCGCAATTATCAGCAGATCCGCAGGCACTGCACAGACCTGATCCGGCATGCAAGACAGCGTGCCGCTGCAATCGCCAGACAACAACGTGGGACAGGTGGTGGTCCACCAACACAGCCCCCACTCACAGCCACGGAGGAGCTCCTGGCCAGTCTGGGGACACCCACGGAACAACACACAGAAACTCATGCATCCATCGTGGAGGTGGGTGTCTCCCAAACTATGAGCTTGGAGCTGCCTGGTAAGTCAGTGTTGCATGTTTGTATGATAAGCGACGTGGGAGTGGGTGTCATAGTACAACACATAATATAGCAACACATGCCAGGTATATGGCCACACAAGATGCATAGTACAGTATGCTATGTTGTGTTAGCAGACATGTGCATAGCACATGCTAACTCACAGATGCATGATGTGACATGCACAGTGCTGACCGTGGTGATAGTAATGGATAATGTGTATACCTTTGTGTCATCCCTTTACAGGTACGGCTGGCGTGTTGCAAAGTCAAGGGTCTGTTGCAGGTAAGTCTGTTGCTAGTCAAAGGCATGATACGGTGTATTGATATTCCCCATGTGTCCAGGCATGGCATGCACACCTGTGTGTGCCCCAGTCACGGTATACAGGTTGCACCACCCAACACACACACCACCCATGTACAGTAGATACAACCGTTAGCGTGAGTGGCATGACACCACACAACCTATTGGTGTGTTACGTGCATTCAGCTATGCATACAATGGTGTAGGTGTTCCACAATGGCTGCATGTGTAGTATGCATTGGTATGCCTCTGCAGTATGCACACAGTACCACATAGTGAGCTGTGATCTGGCCAGAGCACAGGTGTTACCAATGTGACCTATGCCCCTGCATCGGTGCACACGTTGTGACATGGCACATGCCATGTCCCATGCACGTGGATGTCTGTCTGCAACATTTTCACACCATGACATGACCTATGCACAACATAGCAGACATCCACACTGTCTGCATATCCGTAGGGAATGTGACACCTTAGATTAGTATGGTTGTATGTCACATGGGCCACCACAGGGCCGTGTGCACGATGTCCACCACACACAATTGTCAATGACCCAGACAGACAAGGCCATGGTCGATACCTACAGGCATGTTGCCACACAGTACATCCACGGTGGGTAGTCACCGTTGCACCCTGTACACACATAGTGGCCTCATCACTGTAGTGGACCCTGGAAATCTGATGTGGTACACCAGTGACATGGAATGCCTATCCACAGCTACTACAGGTGCCGCCAATGTCCACCATATATGTGCTGCTGAGCAGCTGAACTGACTTTCAGACATGGCAATGTAATGCGGCCAGGTCACGCATCGCACAGAAACATACCTGTGTCCTGCTACTGTGCAGTGGCACAGTGCCCGCACTCCACACTGTACAGCTATGTATACAGCTCACACCAACTGCACCTGCACAGACATCCCTGTTACCCATACATTGTATCTGTAGACTGTACACATAACACTGCACTGTGACAGCTGTTGTGATGTGGTGCATGTGGTGGGACACCATTGTCACATGTCCACATGATACCGCACATGTTTGCAGTGTACATGACATAGTGTCGGCAGCCATGTGTACTGTCAACTCGCCTGCGGCCACACGCTGTATCACGGTGATGCATGCAAACTACCATGAATGTGTGTACTGCATGCCTACTAAAAGACACCTGCCTGTTGTAGTGTACCCACCAGGGCAGTGTGCATACTGCCACTATGAATGTCTGGTCTGCATTCACTGGTCTGTGGTGTGGGAATGCTGCATGCCACCTGCAATATCACATGCATGATGTGTGTGTGTGTGTGTGTGTGTGTGTGTGTGTGTGTGTGTGTGTGTGTGTGTCTGCATGTCTGTATTGTAACGGATGGTATGTCTTTGTATTGACAGGTGCTGTAGGTGAGTTCTCCTCCTGCGGTCCATCTGATGCTAGTGTCCACACAGATACTACTGGTGATGACCATGTGCATGAGGCACAGGCAGGGTCGTCACAGGCAGACACTGTGCCATTGGAGAACATCACACTTACGTCCCCTTCATCCCTGCACACAGTTCAGATGCCGACACATACCCCAACACCGTTGCCCATAGATGACGGTCAGTCAGCGTCTGTTGGCACCGAGCAGGAATGTGTGGTGGCTGCAGAAGGTGTGGGTACACACGATGTTGCCAGTGTAATGACTGGTGCAGTGCCACACAGGCATGTGGCAGGTGCTGCTCGTAGGGGGAGCACCGCTAGACATACACCTGCCGTACAGGGTGCAGCAGCTGGTATAACCAGATGCATGTTCCAGACTGTAATGGCGGCGCAGGCACGTGCCAAACGGCAGAACCAGGAAGGGCAGAGGCTGCAGAGGTCTGCAATCCGTTCCTTGAATGACAGCATCCAGTCATTGGCGAATGCCCAACAGCATCTTGCCGATGTTCTGGATAGGAGATTGGGCGAGATGGCTGGGATCCTCGACCGAGGCATGGCCATCCGTGAGCGTGAGCTGTCCGTGCTGGAACACATGGTAGGGGTGAGGCATAGGCACGCGGGCCAGTAACACCACCATGTGCAGGTCAGCGTGTGCATGCCACCTCCCATGCCCACCCACACAGTGCTGGTAGCAGCAGCAGTGCAGCTGCTAGTACACCAACCACACCAGGACACAGCAGGCCACGTGGACGTGGCCCTGGACGGCCCCGGCGTGGGCACGTTTCCAGCGGACATGTGACATCAGAGAGTGGACAGTTCGTACCTCCACCCGGTCGTGCCCGTGCGACCCCAGGCAGGCACGGGTCACGTCGCCGCAGGCGGACACAGTGAGCCATAACACCTGCACTGTACAGTCTGGGGCTGCCAAACATACCCCGTGTAGGCATCACAGATGACTGAACTGTGTACACACAAACCCACACACAGCAAACACAACTGTAGGGCTCCAAAACATCCACATGCAATCTACACAGTCATGCCCAGTCAATGCACAGGCCCTTACACACACACATGATGTCATCCATTGGTACAGCCCATGCCTGTGGCACACATATCACCCTGTGCATATGATGAAGTCTCTGCCGCAGAACTGTGAGCTACACCATCAGTGCACAGTTATGCAAACATATTCTGATGCACAGGGTGGACAAGATAGTGAGAGGTGTATGTGATACCTGTGTCTGCATAGTACGTGATGTGTATGTTGTGGTGTGTGTGTATGGCTGGTGACAGGTGTGTATGTGATATGGGTTGTGCACTGGCATCATGCAGCAGACATACCATGTAGGGCAGGTGCAGCATTCATTGATCTGTGTACACAGTATGCGTGGTGGTTACATGTGTAGCACCATGTTGGTTCAGTTAACCTGTATGACAATGATGGTGTACTTGCATGTGCCTACTGGGAGCACTGTTATTAGTTCCCCACGTAGTCGGGGTACCCACAGGCATGTCTGGCAACATCAGCATAGCACAGGTACCTGCAACCGGCATGGACCCCTACATAGGTACATAGGTGCACATGTACATACCAGGCTATGTGCCCTATGACATGTGTAGACCTAGCATGACTGTGTGTGGCTGCTAACACCCCTTAGGATGGGGATGCCACATGCATCAGTCCCCAGTCCCTCGTCCAGCACTGACACACAGATGATGCCTGGCGCATAACTATGTCCACACATCCACACGTCATGATTACTCCTGGACGAAGGCAGTCAGGGCCTTTCCTTCACATGGGCTGGCACTCCTCTCTGTGTTGTAGGGGGTCTCCAGACGTTGACCCTGTTCCCCCAGCACGTCCCACTCATCTTTGTGGTGAGGTGTCTGACAGTCGCTTCTGTGCCCCTGTTTGCCTGGAGCCTAGGAGGTGGAATATGCCCATGTCACCCAGGTCGGACATGGCCGTGTATGCCAGGCACAGATCACCACAGAGCAGATGTGCTGGGAAGGTATACAGACGGAGTCCCCTTGGTCGTGCAGCTTGTGACACATGTCCTAGCACCATCATCCCTGCGTTGTGGAACGTTTGTGGTCGTTCCGAGTGCTGCAGGTGTCAGCTTAGGTACAGGCCAGATGTGCCATCGTATGCAGTCATTGCTCTGGTGTGTGATGTGTACAGGGGTACAGTGAACACCCCTGATGTGGATGCGATTACTTCCAGACCAGGTGGCCACAGTGGAATGTCTTCACACCCACATTGCCATTGTGTGTGTTGACAGAGGTTACCGACAGGTGTGATACCCATTTCCATGAACATGTCCACCATTTTGAATGGCTTACCACCTACATGTTACATTGGGCCAACATGTCCTTCACACTGGGTACGTCTGCACCTTCTCTGGCATGTAGCAGCAGGCCATGGCTGTGGCACCAGTTATCCATGTCTATGACGCTCTAGGTGGATGTTCGTGTCACATGGGGTGTTGGGTATGGTGGCCGTGTAGTCATCTGCATACCTTGTCTGCCACAATCCCCATGATTGCATGCACAATTGAAGGTTGAATGCCGTATGGCAGGGGGCCCAGGACTGAGCCCTGTGGGCCTCCACTGGAGACCAGATATGAGTCTGACACGGCACCAGGAACACCAACGCTGTGTGGTGTGACCTCCAACCTTTCTGAGAACCATCGGGTGACATATGTCCCCACATGTACGCTGGCAAGCCTTTCCATGAGTCCCATGTGGAGTGTACTCTGAACGCCCCACCAGGTCATGGTACTGTGTGCAAACCCGCTGTATCCCCATCAATGTCCTTGGTGACCACTCCAGACAGGACGAAAGCAGGTTCGGGAGGCAGGATCCGCCCTTGACTATGTTGTTGTGGGTATGTTCCAGTATTGGCTGTACACCGCTGTCTGTATCCATGGGCACCTGTATGGACCTCCCCACAGCTTTGCAGATAAGGCTTGTCAAGCTGATAGGGTGTGGCTGTCTACAGTCCAGAAGAGCACTACCCTGGCATAGTGGGACCACAGATGCCATATGCCATCCATCGGGACATAGCCCATAGTAAGGCTAATATGACACAGTGGCCTCATGTGTGGGTCGAGGGCCTCAATGGATAACCAAAACGGCCTATTTGTTACCCAACTGTGACAGTTGGGTGGTAGGCAGTGGGACAGTTTGCTGGCCCTGCAGATCAGCCTCTGCACCTCCACCAGTAGACAAACCCTCCTCATTGTTGCTCACAAGTTTTGCTGTGTGCTGCACATCATGCCTTCATATACTCACCTGGCTATGTTTGTATGTACAATGGCAGAGCATGATTATAGGCCTATACTCCATTGGTAGAAAACCTAGTACTCCCATTGGGTATCACTTAGTGATCCCAACCCACCTCCTTCCTCTTGAGAATGGGCAAGCCAACTGCAGTTTCCATCCTTCCTGGCTGGCTCCATTCAGTGCCCAAGCCACTAACTGCACTCAAGTCACTTGGGCCATAGTCAGGGCTTTATCCCTCTATACCACCAGAACTGGCTTAGTTACCAAATTTCAGTTATTTTTTGTAAGTAACATTTATTTATCTAATCATCTTTCTATCTAATCTACCTATGTATTATGATTTTTATTTTTTGTTTTCTTCTTCCTCTTTCCTTCCCTTATCCTCTAAATATCTTTAAACATTTGAATTGGCTTATTTGGAGTGGAGTCTATTAAAATATTTCTCAATAATAATTAATAAACTATATATGAAAAGTTTGCACACCCCTGTTAAAATGCGAGGTTTTTGTGATATAAGAAAATGAGATCACAATAAATAATTTCAAAACTTTTCCCACCTTTAATGTGACCTATAACCTGTACAATTCAATTGAAAAACAAACAAATCCTTTAGGGGGGAAAAAATATAAAAAATAAAAATGTACAATAAGCTGGTTGCATAAGTGTGCGCACCCTTAAACAGTACTTTGTTGAAACACCTTTTGATTTTATTACAGCATTCAGTCTTCTTGGGTAGGAGTCTATTAGTATGGCACTTCTTGACTTGGCAATATTTATTCACTCCTCCTTGCAAAAGTGCTCCAAATTTGTCAGATTGCGAGGGCATCTCTTGTGCACAGCCCACTTCAGGTCACCCCACAAATTTTCTGTTGGATTTAGATCTGGGCTCTGGCTGGGCCATTCCAAAACTTTAATTTTCTTCTGGTGAAGCCATTCTTTTGTTGATTTGGATGTATGCTTGGGGTCATTGTCGTGTTGAAAGGTGAAATTCCTTTTCATCTTCAGCTTTCTTAGCAGATGCCTAAAGGTTTGGGGTCAAAAGTGACTGGTATTTGGAACCATTCATACCCTTCCACCTTGACTAAAGCCCCAGTTTCAGCTGAAGAAAAGCAACCCCAAAGCATGATATCAAGCTCACCATTCACTGTGGGGATGGTGTTCTTTGTGGTGCTGGCGTTGTTTTTGCGCCCAAACATACTTTTGAATTGTAGCCAAAAGTCAACCTTGCCTCATCAGTATTATATAAACATATTTTCCCACATGTTTATGTGGGACTTGATGTATCATTTTACAAATTTAGTTGGCCTGATGCTTTTCTCTGTTTAAGAAAAGGCTTTGGTCTTGCAACCCTACCCTATAGCCCAGACATATATGGAAAATATGGGAGAGCGGTTACATATAGTACACAACCAGTACTTGCCAGAAATTCCTGCAGTTCTTCAGTGTTGCTGTAGGTGTCCTGGCAGCCTCCATGACCAGTTTTCATCTTGTCTTTCATCAGTTTTGGGAGGGTTGTCCAGTTCTTTGCAATGTCACTGTTGTCCCATATTTTCTCCACTTTTTGTCTTCACTGTGTTCCATGTATATCCAATGCTGTGGAAACAAGTTTTGTACCCTTCCCTTTGACTGATACCTTTCAACAATGAGATCCCTTTGATGCTTGTGCCTCAGAACCACATGGCTTTGCTAAAGCAGGCAACTGGCAATGTCAGGAAATCCTACTAGGACAGCTGAACTTTATTTTGGGGTTAACAGGTCTCTCTTTAATTCATGGTGTGTACCAAGAAGACTGAATGTTGTAATTAAATCAAAAAGTGTTTCAACAAAATATTAGTTTACAAAAGTAATACCATGCAACCAGTTTATTGTATGTTTTTTTATTTTTTATATTTTCCTAATAGACGAGTTTCTTTTTCAATTGAATTGTACAGGTTGTTATAGGTCAAATTAAAGGTGGGAAAGTTTAGAAATGATTTATTGTGGTCTCATTTTATATCACAAAACTCTTGAATTTTGGTTAGGTGTACACTTTTTATATCCACTGTATGTTAGAAGAGCAATTTCATGATAATGAGGTTTTGCTAGGCTTGGTCAGAGGTCTTTCATACTGATGCTACAGTATATCTAATTTGATGGTACCTTTTAATTCAATTCCTGCATATGTAATTACCTTAGGTTGCTGCCCCAGTAACTCAATAGTTAGTATGTTCGCCTTTGCAGAAGGCTGTGGGTTTTATTCTCACATCAGACAGTTGGATTACTTTTTTTGTAATTATAACACTGCAGTGCAGTATAGTAAAGGCACCTCGGTGTGTTACCTTGATAAGGCATGAAACCAAAGCTCATCTGCTTGAGTTGGTCATGCTCAAGTGATGTAAAAGATGCATCACATTTACTTTCCCTACTTAGTCAGTATGAAATGCCACCCACATTTCCTGAAAAGTCAGTGGGACTAGCTCTGGTCAATGAACAAATACAAATAAATAAATCATTTGGTGGTAGTTTGTGGTGGATGCACTGGAATTAGTTTACCTGTGTTACCTAATTAAGCTTTTTAAATCTTCAAATTGTTGTTTTTAATTTTGTAGTATATATAGTTTACATATGTTAGTTTACATTTTATGTGTCAGTCTGAATAGTTGGTTTCGTTTTATCTCATGATTTAATATAACTTGGGAAATTATTTATTTAACTTATAGAATTTTTTCATGGCGCAATCGGCACTTTTCCCCACCTAGCCTCCCTACTGTACATACGTAATGCTATTCAATTCCCTGCATTACCATCAACCCTGTTCACATCTACTATTGTTTTACTGTTGTCCTGTGTATATATGTAAATACTCAGTCAGTTTCAGCCTCCCTATTCCTAAACATTTATGCTTGTTCTACCACTTGCCATTACTATTCAGACTATTTGCAACCTTTAATCATCCATTTCTAACATATATATGACTCATATGTTATAAACACTATTCCTTATATTACCTCTATCACAAATTGTTATCTATACCATGTAGACTGACGGCTGCATCCTTATGTATCTGTACCTTGAATCTTATGTTAAATTTTATCTTTTGTATTTTTTGTTTTTATCTTTTATCTTGTATTTTGAATGGAGCTTTCTTTCCCCGGCCCACTGGAAATGGGCTCCTGAGCCCAGTGGACTTCCGTCATCATCAAACTGAAATAAACAAATAAATAAATAAATAAATAAATAACTTCAGGGATGTCATCTAAGCAGATATGGCACGTTGTACACAAGTTTCTTAATGTTAGTTCTTTTAACTATTAATGGACTTAATAGTAAAAATAAAAGAAGCAGTGACATTCCTAGTCCTGAAATGGTAACTAGCTGTGTTTTTTAAACTCATTTGTTAGAAGAATTTTTTCTATAAATTAGTTGCAAATAATGAGTATATTATTATAACCCATTTATTTCCTCAGACAAGAAGATGAATCAGACATTTCTTAAGTAAAATACAATTTTCTTCTTCTTCTTCGCTGTTCCCCATTAGTCGCCACAGTGATCAACAGTTTCCATTTCTTCCTGTCCTCTGCATCTTGCTCTGTCACACCAACCACCTTGAAGCCTCTCTACCACATCCATAAACCCATCTAGCCTCCTCTTTCCCTGTTACCTGGCAGCTTCATCCTTAGCATCTTTTCTAATATACTCAGCATCCCTCCTCAGCACATGTCCAAACCCAATGCAATTTTGCCTCTGGCTTTGTCTCCAAACCTTCCACCAGGCTGACCCCTCTAACATACTTATTACTAACTCTGTCCACCCCTCGCTCACACCCAGTGCAAATCTTTTAACATCTTTTAATCTCCTGCCACATCCAGCTCTGACTATTTTTGATAATGCCATACTGTCTCCAACTCCGTATAATATTGTTGGTTCTACTCACCTCTTGTAGACCTTCCCTTTCACTCTTACTGGTACCTGCCTGTCACAAATCACTTCTGACACTCTCTCTCCACCCACTCCATCCTGCCTGTACTTTTCTTTGCCTCTCTTCCACACCTCCACTCATTATTTGAACTGTTGATCCCAAGTACTTAAACTCATCCACCTTTCGCCACTTTCTACTCCTGCATCCGGGCATCCATTCCTCTATCCTCCCTCTCATTCACACACACACATATATTCTGTCTTTAGTCCTGCTGACCTTCATTCTTCTTTCTAGAGCATATCTCCCACCTCTCCAGGGTCTCCCTCCACCTGTTCCCTACCTCACCACAGATCACAATGTCATCTGCAAAACATCATAGTCCACGGGGACTCCTGTCTGATCTCGCTCTGTCAAACCTGTCCACTCACTCATTGCAAATAAGAAAAGGGCTCAGAGCTGATCCTGATGTAATCCCACCTCCCACCTTTTAAACGTGATCCGTCACTCCCACCACAGACCTCACCGCTGTCACACTACCCTTGTGTACACATATCCTTGTACCACTCTTACATACTTCTGACACCTCCGACTTGCTCATAAAATACCACAACTCCTCTCTAGGCACCCTGTCATATGCTTTCTCTAAATCCACAAAGACACAATACCGCAACTCCTTCTGTTCTTCTCTCTCTGTACTTCTCCATCAACACTCTCAGAGCAAAACATTAAAATTCTGAAAGTGCTCTTTTCCTGGCATGGAAACCATACTGCTGATCACTAATCATCACCTCCTTCTTAACCTTGCTTCCCACTCACTCTTTCCCTATATCTTCATGCTGTGACTGGATCAATTCTAATCCTCTGTGTTACTTTCCATACACCCTTATTCTTAAAATCAGCAACCAAAACACCTTTTCTCCATTCCTCAGGCATCCTCTCACTTTCTAAGATTTCATTAAAATAATCTAGTTAAAAACTCCACTGCCATTTCACCTAAACACCTCCATGTTTCCACAGGTACATGTCATCTGGACCCCAACAGCCTTTCCATCTTTCTTCATGCCTTCTTCATAGCTATCCTTATTTCCTCCCTTGCTAATCCACTGCACTCTGTCATGATTCACTATCTGCAACATCATCCAACCTTTCTCTCCCCTCTCATTCTTTTCATTCATCAACCCCTCAAAGTACTTCTTTCCATCTGCTCAACACACTCTTTCTCACTTGTGAGTAACGCTTCCTCATTTTCTCATCCCTTTATCACCCTTACCTGCTGCACACATCTTGCTGCCTCAGCTCAGTCCCTCTGTTCAGCCAATTGTACAGGTCCTTTTCTCCCTCCTTAGGTGTCCAAATTTTTATACAACTCTTCATAGCACGCCTTATCCTTAGCCTTCACCACCTCTCTTTGTACATGCACCTCATCTACTTATACTCTTGCCTACTTTCTTCATCTCTTTGATAAATCCCACTTCTTCTTCACCAACCTCTTTTCTCTGTATACTCTCCTGTACTTCTTCATTCCACCACCAGTTCTCCTTGTCCTCCTTCCTCTTTCCAGATGTCAGCACTGCAAGCACCTTTCTAGCCATCTCTCTCTTACTAGCTCCTGCTGTAGTTACCCAGCTATTCGGTAACTCTTTCACTGCCACCCAGAGCCTGTCTTTAACTCTTCCCTGAACATCACCTCACAATTACCCTTGTTTCAGTTTCCCACCATTTGATCCTTGGTGCTGCCCTCACACTCATCCTCCTCTTCTTGATCACCAATGTCATCCTATAAACCACCATCCTATGCTGCCTAATCTACATCTTCCCCTGACACCATTTCTTTACAGTCTCCAATCTCCTTCATAGATTGGCCCTTCTACATAAGATATAATCCACCTGTGTGCATCTTCCTCCACTCTTGTATGTCACCCTATGCTCCTCTCTCTCTCTTGTTAAATTTGTATTCATCACAGCCATGTCCATCCTTTTTTGCAAAAATCCACTACCATCTGACCTTCTGCATTCCTTTGCTTAACACCATACCTACCCATCACTTCCTCATCCCTCTCTGTTCCCTTCCACCAACATGCCCATTGAAATCTGCTCCAACTCACCAGTCTCTTCACCCTTGGGTACAGTCATCACCACCACTTCATCCAACTCAGTCCAAACTTTTTTCTTTTCTCATCCATTGCACACCCAACTTGTGGAGCATATGCACTAACAACATTCATCATTACACCATCAATTTCCAGCTTAATAAACATCACTCTATCTGACACTCTTTTTCACCTAAAACACGCTTTTAGCATACTGTTCCTTCAGGATAATGCCTACGCTATTTCTCCTCCCATCCACACCATGATAAAACAATTTGAAACCACCTCAACTACACCAAGCCTTGATCCCCTTCCATCTGGTCTCTCACACACACAATATACCAACCTTCCTTCTCTCGCCCATCAGAATCAGCTAAGGCTCTCTCCCTATACCAGTCATACTGCCAACATTCAAAGTTCTTGACCTCTCACTATCACAGTCCTAGCCTCTTACCTGCCTTTGGTTATGCCTTCCCTTTCTCTCCTCCCTTCAGCCAACAGTAGCCCATCTCCACCAGCACCCTGCTGGCACAACAGTAACTGGTGGCAGTCGCTGTTAACCCGGGCCTCGACCGATCTGGTATGTATTTCTGTACTGTTGTCTGCATGTATGATTTTGGCAAAAATCTTTTATGCCGGATGCCCTTCCTGATGCAAAACTCTCCCCATTTATGCACTGGTTTGTGCATCCCCACCTAAAATTATTCTTTTCATACAGTGACAAAGTAAAAGGAATATGTACTATGGTTGGCTGTGGAATTTCAAAAAGAGTATTCATTTTGACAAATGAGTATTGCATTTTTGGTCTTAGGGCAAATTTTTGCAAGGATGATATAAATATTTAACAGGATTTTATGGCCTCCTACATCCCTCTTTTTGTGGGGACAGGCTGCACCTCTGAACTTTATGGAACTTATATACTGATATATATATAGTATATATATATATATATATATATATACATATATATATACACACACACACACACACACACACACACACACACACACACACACACACACACCAATTCTGTGGTCACACAACAGTGGAGAGAAAATATGAAAACTTCACTTATCAGTAAAAGTAGTTTAAGTAAATGGCTCACATTCGTTTGATTTTGCCGAAGTGCACTCAGTAGGAATTAACAGGAACCCTCTAAATCATTCCTTATTCTTGCTCATTCATGGACATCCTCTTTGATCATACTTTTAATCACTGTATTTCATATTACATTCTTTCTTCACCTATCATGCTTTTCTTGCGAAGCAGGTTTATTCATGGCTAGCTTCTTAGATGTTCATAGGTTCATAGGTTCATACTAGGCTATCTGCCCAAGGGCATTTATAAGCCTCAGCCTATAGTTATTTGGCTGTCGCCACCCCTTTAGTTTGAATAAAACTATGCCTATTATTTTGCTGTGCCTCTGTCAAGCAGTGACACTGAAGTAATCCCTGGGTATATCTGTATCCCCATCCATTGGTCAAGATTCCTCTGAACAAGGCCAGCGAGGTGCTCTGCCTCACATGTACCGGGATTTTGTTCCACAGCATAGGAGTCTCTGGGTGATGAATCTGTCCCTCCAGCATGTTCTATTAATAACCGTGTCAAGGTTTAAGTCTCCCGCCTTGTGGTTCTGAGGGATCTAGATTTTTGAGGTGAAGCATATTCATCAAATCAGGGTTTGACATGGCCTTATATGTCAGGCACAGGTCACCTCTGAGCAAGCGGTATGAGACTGAATAGAGCTGGAGTTCTTCAGTCGGCAGCATAAGACATATTTTTGAGACCCTTTATCCTTTTGGTGAGGAACTTTTGGGGCCTTCCAGCTGCTGCAGGTGTCTGGTCAGATACATTCCGAATGGGGCATTGTACTCAATCATAGGTCTAATGAGTGATGAGTACAGGGGGCGATGACCTCCTTGATCTAGATGTGAATCCCTTCATGATCAGGTGGGCAATGTAGAAGGTTTTCCTAACTACTTTAGCAACATGAGTGTCAAACGAAAGGCTACTGTCAACCTGGGTCCCCAGATCCCTGATGACTTCTTCTGTGCTCAGTGGATTGCCACCTATATGGTAGCTAGGGGTAACCTTGTTTTTCCCAAGGGTATGACTATGCATTTCTTGGCATTTAACTTTAGGCCATGGCTCTGGCACCAGTTATCCGCTTCTGTGAGGCCCTTCTGAAGGATATCTGTGTCAGATGTGTTGACTATGGCGCCTAGTTTAGTCATCTGCAAACTTGGTCAGAAATAACCCTCCTCTGTTTGCTTGGACTTCAGAAAAGTAGATGCCTAACAAGAGTGGACCCAGGACTGATACCCTGTGGGACACCACTTGTGACAGGCTTTGAGTCTGACATGGCTCCAGCAACTCTTGACCCTGTGGGTTCTGTCACTTAGCCAGTTTGCAACCCATCTTGTGATGTATGGGTTTACATTCAAGCTGATGAGTTTTTGGATGATACCTGAGTGGGGTATTGTGTCGAAGGCCTTGCCAGGTCAAGGTAGGCTGTATGGACTGCCTTTCCTCATCAATGGCCTTGGTGACTGTCTCAAAAAGTCAACCAAGTTTAAAAGGCATGATCTGCCTTTGACAAAGCCAAACTGGTTGATCCAAAGTCTGCAAGTTCCCTATGTCTTATTTATGAGTTCCATTATGATCCTCCATGGCTTTGCAGATAAGGCTTGTCAAGCTAATGGGACGGTAATTTCCAGGGTCGGTGGAGGCACCGCCCTTTGTGAAGTGGGACCACAGTCACTATGCGCCTACCTCTTGGGAACGTGATCCTGAGGTAAGGCTAAGATTAAACAGCTGTCCTAACTGCGGGTTTAATTCCTCATTGAGTTCATGGAGCACACAGCCGGGACACCATCCGTCCCATGGATGCTGTGTTTTTTGCTTTGAGAGAGCAGTTCTCACCTGGGCTGAGATGTTTGGGGCTACAATCCCTCTGGTATAGATATCTCCTTTTGGGAGGGGGGGAGAAGTTTGCACTGAACCTGTCAGCCAGTATGTTGGCAATGTGTGTAGGTTCAGTAATCTTCACATCATTTTGAACTAATTCTGAGCATATCTGGGAGTTTCCTCCTAGGTTTCTAACATAGCTAAAGAAGGCCTTATGATTGTCTTTGAATCCTTATGATTTTTCTCTCAAAATTCTGCCTTGGATGATTTATGAGAGCTCTTAGTTTTTTACTTATAATGATCAAAGGTGTCTTTAATTCTTCGGAAGTTGATTTTGTTTATCTTTGTAGTAGCTTCCTCCTTTGCTTGTAGAGCTTGTTTATGTAATCTCTCACTTCAGTTACATAACATCTACTTCACATTTAATTGAAGCCAGTTTTGAGTCTTCACCTATTGGCAGAATGTCTGGTCTCTTGCCTGCTTTCCTTTACACGCCTTTCCTGTAATGCCTATAGCCTTACCATACACTGCATATAGTAGTTCACCAGGTGCTACCCTT
>NC_056739.1:1215468737-1215601237 GCF_019279795.1 Protopterus annectens
TCTCTAATGGTAATATTACCTACATCTAAGATCCCTCCCTGTTTTCTACTACCTGCTCTGCACATTCCACTATTCTGTCTAAACCTCTTGGTGTAAAAATCTACTCTTCCATATCTCCCATATTACTTACCCCATATTACATGTGTTTATTGAATACATTTTTAAGTGTTATTTGTACCCATTATCTGCTACCTCTTGACCATCAGCCCCCTCCTGGCTAATCATCCCATTGGTTCCCCATCACCATGGTGACAGTTGACCAGGTGAGGCCATCATTCAAGCAACCTTTGGAGGCCAAAAGAAGACAAGGAATAGGCTGTCCTTGCTGATCATCCTTCACTTCTGCAAAGAAGGTTGCCAACAAAAAAAACACCCCCTCCTATCAAGCATAAAAAGTGGTTTCCAAAATCTCTGGAAAAATCAGATTTAGCTGTGTGCTCCCAAGTACCTGCTATCATCCCCACTTCCCAGGAGAAGTGAGTGACCCACACCTCTTCATTCTTCTCCCTCCCTGCCAGCCCCTCCAGTGCTGGGATGCTAATTTAATATTGGCTGCCTGGATCATTGTAGGTGTCTGTCTCTCTGTGCCATAGAGTGAAACGTATTTATTGCATAACCTGGTGATCCCATTCATCTCTCACTGAGTGCAGTTAGAGGGGGTATAAATAAAAGGCTAAGTTGAGGTACATGTACAATACTTAAATTATTTATGTAACTTAGAAAAAGGAAAATAGAACATATTTTTACAGCCTTATAACTGAGATTGAAAATAAATAAAACATGTGCGAGTATGGGCTAGATAAAAAAGAACTGGCCTTGCTCCTTTTGTTTCTCTGTCTATAGCAGAGGTAAACTAATGAAACTTTCAACTTGTGATTGTTTGATTTTTTTATATAAATTTCACACAGAAGAAAAACTTAATGTGATAGCAACTATCGAAATGGAAAGAAGTGGGCAAGTACAGAATAAACAAAAAAAAAAAAACTAAGGAAAATATAGAAGGAAAGGAAATCTTAAGGGAAAAAAACAGTAGTTTATATAGAGTAACCAGAAAAGAAGATGTGATAGAAGAGATGAGGAGGAAGGTATTAAAAAAGATAATGACTGTAAAATAATAGTTCTATGAAACAATTAACAGCAACTATTATACAAGATGTATAATTAGAAGAATGTGAAGAGATTATACAAGAAAGTCACAGAAAGGGCAGAAAAAAAAAGTTTTTAGCATAGAAAATAGATGATAAAAAATAATGGAAAAGTTTGGATGGAAAACAGTTAGAGCCACATATGACAGATCATTAGACAGATTTGTCTTCTAACTACAACTCATTGTTACTTTTACTAAAATAGCCTTTATTTTGGACATAGAAGTGAATGGAGTAGAGAATTCATGGACTTTAGATGAGGAACTGTGAATAATTTCTGCTCATTGGCAGTTTATGCAGAAATGACAGAAATCTTTGAAGATTAAGTAAGTTTGGCAAAAAGTGAAAGACCAGAGAAAGAGGAAGATGGACTATGAGTTCCATAGAGAGAAAGCAGGGGGGCTATAGTTATTTTTGTTGTTAATTTCATACCATTTTTTAAATTCTCAAATGTATGTCTAAGAAATTAGCAAAAGCTTAATTATTACGGAATATATTCCTCCTCATCATCAACCACCAGCCCCTTTTCCCATGTTCTACATGTGGTTGGGGTGTCATGCCAATCTTTATCTCTCTCTGATCAATGCCACTCTCCTACCTTCTTTGGCACTCATCACTGTCTGTTTCAGGTCTTCTCTCACACAATTTATTCACCTCTTTGCTGGATGCCTTTATTTCCTCTTGCCTTCTTTCTGTCTGTCCCAAATCTTCTTCATAAGATTCTCTAATGCTTTTCTGCAGATGTACCCAAACCAGCATAATCTGTTCACTTTGACCTTTTCGGCAATCGGAGCTACTTTGGCTTCTGTTCTTATGTCTTATGTCTTCGCCTATTCATCTTTCCCACGGTGTCTATCCTACCACCCATCTCAGGCACTGCATCTCCATCATCTCTACCTTCCTCCACTGCTCTACCTTTACTGCCCAGGTTCCATTACCATACAGCAGTGATGGTTACACTGCTGCTTTGTACACCTTACTTTTCAGTTTCGTTGGCATTCTTCTATCATGTACTACACCTGACACTCTGTGTCAGTTGGCTGCAGCCCCTCTGATTCTAGCTTTGACCACCTCATTCAGGCCACCTTTCTCCTTAACCACCCCTTCCCGATACTTGAAGCTGTTAACCTGTTTCACTATCTTCCCTTTTGTCTGAGTTCTCAGCTTCTCCTGACTTCACCCATTTGCTGCCATTATGACTGTCATATCTGTACTAACTTTCAACCCATGTGCCTTGAGTTTTGCATTCCTCTCCCATATACTTTGCTGAAGTTTTTGCTCAGAGACTGCAAGTAAAACCACATCATCTGCATACAGTAACTTTTTTGATCTGTTCTGTCTGACCTGTTTGCTAATCTATATTACAAGTATAGCTGACACAGTCCCCCAGACTCGAGATAGAGAGTACCAAAGGTTTCTTCTTAAAAACGCAAATTTATTCACAATAAAAAACGCCAGCACACAAAGCATAAAAGGTCAGGTTAAGCGCTTTCATCTGTTGTATCCAGATTTCATCAGAACCCTTAATGTTTAGGCTTTATATTTCTTAAAACAGCACAGGATACCATTTACTAATATCTACAACGTCTATGACATAAATGCAATAATGGAATGTGATTATAAAGACAGTAATATTCACATATTAAGTATTATATTAGATGGTACTAAAAGTTTTAAATGAGTGGATTTTTTAAAAAATGTTCTATTAGTTTAATTAGAGTTAAATCAAATTATTGTAACAACTTGGCACCAAAAACGCAAGTAAAGTAGTTACTGAGATTAAGGGTTCTGATGAAATCTGGATACACCTGATGAAAGCGCTTAACCTGACCTTTTATGCTTTGTGTGCTGGCGTTTTTTATTGTGAATAAATTTGCGTTTTTAAGAAGAAACCTTTGGTACTCTCTATCTCGAGTCTGGGGGACTGTGTCAGCTATACTTGGAATATTGGTTGTGCACACCAGTTACTTTGTTTACCAACTGTTTGCTAATCTAGTCCATCACCAGAATGAACAGCAGCGGGCTCTGAACTGAACCCTGATGCTCACCCATTCTCACTGAGAATACCTCTTTGAGACTGAACACCGTTTGTACTTGAGTCATTGGGTCCTTGTACATAGCCTTCACTAATTCTACCAATGTTTCTGGGACTTCAAACTACAGTAGGACAACCCAAATCAGCTTTCTTGGGACTTTGTCATATGGTTTCTCCCAGTATAGGAATGCCCAATTGGACTTTTTTCCTCATTTCTAGCTTTTTCTTATCTGTCTCACTGCAAACATCAAGCCAGTTGTGCTGCATCTGGACCTGAATCCAAGCTGCTAATCTCCCATCTTCTTTTCTACTACTCTGTGTATTTGTTTATTAATCATCCTCTCTAGAACTTTCATGCAGTGTGATAGGAGTTTGATAACTTTATACTACTCACAGCTGTGAAATTCTCCTTTGTTCTTGATTGCTGACCCTAGTATGCTTATTCTCCAGACATCTATAGTATGCTTATTTGCCAGATATATGGGATATGCCTTTCTCTGCATACTGCTATGAGTACCCTCAGAAGCTATTTCTTCCCATCTCATGCAGCATTTTTACCACATCGGCTGTGACCTCATCTGAGCCTGCTGCTTTCCCTGACTTCATTTTCCTTAGTGCTGTTTTTACTGCTTCTATAGTGGGCTCCTCCTCTTCTTTTAACATAGGCCATGTCTGGGGAAGAACAGCTTATGTGGGGTTTTCTTTAATGACAAGCTGCTGGAAGTACTCCATCCATTTGTTTTGACATCGTGTGGACTGGTGTGCAGCTTGTTGCTAAAATCCCTTATGAAGGGTGTCTAACTATTTTCCTTATCTTTCTGTCTTTTCCTTACAACCTAATATAGTTTCTTTGTGTCTTCTACTGACTCACTTTCCAGAATTTGGTAGACTGCCTTTGATGTCTTGTTCTTTGCTATTGCAAATCCTCTCTTAGCCTCTTTATTAGCTAACCAGTATTCCTTCCTAGCCTGGTCCATCTTTTGTATCTCCCACTTTTTCCTGCACTCCTTCATTCTTTTGACGACTTCTTAGCTTTCTGCATTCTACCACCAGCTTTCCTTATGTACCTTATTTCAGTCACGTATCTGTTCTGTAGTCCTCACACATGATGTTTTATGCATGATCAGTCTTCATTAACACCACTTATTTCTCTTCTTCTTGAGGTGCTAGAGGCCTGAGTAATTCCTTGAACTCTTGTGCTTTCTCTTCAAACATTTCCAGGCCTTCAGCTTCATCTCTATTGACCTTAAAGTCTTCTCTGACAACTGCTTGCAGCTGATTATTGCAACCAGTGGTTTATACTGTAGGCCATCTCTTTCACTGAGGATGACTTTGCAATCTTTGATTCTACCCCAACGTTCTTTCCTTACTAGGAGGAAGTCCACCTGAGTTGCATGATAGCCACTGTTATATGTAATCTTATGGCTATCTCTCTTGCTGAGTCATGTGTTCATCCCCATTATACCATTTGCCAGACAGAAGTCTAGTATGGCCTCTCCTTCTTAATTTTCTGTTGCTCCACACAGGCAATTCTCATATTTGTTCTGTCTGCACCAATATGTGCATTCAAGTCACCCATTATCAACACTAACTTATGTTGTTCTGCTTTATCTAGTAGGTCCTGCAACTGTTGTCTGAATTAACTCTTTTCCTCACTACCACAACCCTGCTGTGGGGCATAAGCTGTGATTATAAATACCGCCCTATCATTACACTGAAGTTTAACTGCCATAAGTTTGTCACTAATTTTGATGACATTCTTCACTGTCTTCTGAAATCTCTCCCTCACCACAATTTACACACCATTTCTAGCGTGTCCTCCTCCTGAGTAGTAGACTCTGAGTCTCAAGCCAAATGGCTTTGCTACACTGCCTTTCCATTTGTCTCCTGGATACATAGGATGTCCAGCCTCTTCCTTACCATCATATCATCCATTTCCCAGCTCCATTCTGTCAGTGAACCTACACTGAGTGCAGCAATTCTTACTTAATGTTTGGAAGGTTAATTGGTTTTATGTCCAGCTTTCACTTAACACACTGGCCAACAGGTGCACATACACTCCTCCCATTGTTAGCATGGGTCCCTGGTATAGGTCAGAATAGGCTTAGTCCTCAACCCACTTACCACCTACCCATGCCCATTTGGTGACATTAGTCAACACAACCAAATCATCTAGAGCCTATTTTACACCATCAAGTGACCAGCTAACAGTAGACCCCCAAAGTGTTTGGTCTGTACAACTCTTCCCCCCATAGGGCACCATCTAGAGTCTGTGCTGCCACCCATAACTTCATTCTTGCATGAGTTTAAGTGGAAATACTCAGGATATTTTTGGGAGGTGGGTGGATCCCTTTAGAGACATATGGAGAACATGTAAACTCCATACAGGCATTGGCCCGAGGTCAGGATTAAACCTTGTATCTTGTACATTGTAGGCGAGAACCTTAACCATTGTCCCAACTGATCTCTGAATATATTCCTCATTCAAAGATTCAAAATGCTTTCTACCCTCCAAGTACTTAAGTGCTGTATATACTGAAAGTTATTTCAATATTGTTTGAAGTAAATAATAGTTTAAAGGGATTCATTGTTATCTGATGCTGACCCCTTTTCACAAAATCTACAGTGTATTTTGTTAAATACGACCAATGTTAAATGGAAAAAATATTTATTACTCTGACTTAAAAGCATTCTTCTTTGATAATATATGACTACATACCTTTCAGTCTGAATTGGCACACTATTGATATTAGTCACATAGATTATAACCAGTTGACTATCAACTGTTAATGAACATCTTTGCATAAGCAAGGGGCACATTCAATTTTAATATCATCAAGACACAAGATGTTGTTTTAAATAACATTTGAGAGATCTCAATACACTTCCAATAATTTAGACTTGATATTTAATGATAATTTCTTCTGTATGAGCTTTATTTAAAAAAGCAGTTTCTAAAAGTCATTTCAGAGGGGCATTTAATGTAGCTTCACAAAATTGTAAAATAGTTTCTACTCTTTACATGTGTTGTAATAATAATGTCAGACTAAAGACATTAGTGATGACACTTTATTATCAGATTTAGCTATCTTCAGAAGCACTGTTTAGTTTAATTGCGTTGTCTAAATAACTGTGCATGGCCGGCCTGGAGCCAGTTGAGCAGATTGAATCAATTGGGTTTGCCTGCACAGGGGTGGGGGTGGGGGGTGTGGGTCTGCACTTGCTGCTACAAGTCACTCGAATACTTACATTCTGGGATGTTCACTTAGCCTGACTGAAAGTCACACAAAATGCGTGTTCATATCAAGCCATTTTGGGATATGTAATCTTGCTCCCTATGTAGACATCATTGTACTGGTTGAACAGACTACATATCCGGAAATCCTTTGCACATAAGGCTTCCTTCATGACGGTTAGGTAGAGCTGTTTTTTTTTTTTTTTTACTTTTTTCTTGAAAGGGATATAGTGTAAGGTAGGTTTCCTTTTTCAACTGGAACACAAAACCAGATACTGTCCAGAAAATGTACTGCCAAATCTGTACAGTGCAGAGCACTCCTGTAAACTGTACCATTTTGACAGTGCATTCTGCTCATGCCTTTAAAACTGCCCCTGATCAGGAAGTTGCCAATTTTGCCAAATATTTTTGCGTGCATAGAACCTATTTGCTATCTACAGTTGTACTTACAGATAATGTAAATCATGTGGTTGTTTTGAAACTCAGCTATTAAACAGTATATTATATGGCTACTCCAACACAAACTGACAATTTCATTTTGTAAGGTGGAATTGTTTAGAAGTATGCTGCAGTGGAAGCTCTGCGAATAGAATTGCACTTATATTTGTATTGTACTTGTGTACCCTGCTATTCTTATGTTAAAATTTATAGGTTCATAGGATCACAGACTAATACTAGGCTTGCTGCCCTTGAAGGCAATTTTATGCCTAGCCAATTACCCCATGTGTGAATCAAATCCTATACTTTTGTGTCTTGAAGGCAAATACCTTAGCCGTTATGCCAAACTCCCACACCTGTTTTCAGGGACAATCTGAAACCAGTCTGGTCTAATGACTTGCTCAGTGTCACACAGTATGCAAATGGAGGTGAAAGAAACAAACTCTGTACCTTTTACAGCAGAGAGCAGCTCATTAACAGCTTAGTGCCTTAGCCCAAATAATTACATTTTGCAGGCTAGATAGAGAGAGCCTGTCAGACCTGCAGCCCCATTGGCTTTAGTTCATGTGTGTTTAGTGAGCCTGTCAGAACTGTAGCCCCATTGGCTTTAGTTCATGTGTGTTTAGCGAGCCTGTCAGACCTGTAGCCCCATTGGCTTTAGTTCATGTGTGTTTAGCGAGCCTGTCGGAACTGTAGCCCCATTGGCTTTAGTTCATGTTTGTTTAGCGAGCCTGTCAGAACTGTAGCCCCATTGGCTTTAGTTCATGTGTGTTTAGTGAGCCTGTCAGAACTATAGCCCCATTGGCTTTAGTTCATGTGTGTTTAGCGAGCCTGCCAGAACTGTAGCCCCATTGGCTTTAGTTCATATGTGTTTAGCGAGCCTGTCAGACCTGTAGCCCCATTGGCTTTAGTTCATGTGTGTTTAGCGAGCCTGTCAGACCTGTAGCCCCATTGGCTTTAGTTCATGTGTGTTTATAGGTTCATAGGTTCATACTAGGCTATCTGCCCTAGGGTATTTATAAGCCTAGCCAGAGTGTGTTTGGCTTTCGCCACCCATTTTAAATTAATTTTACTATGCCCTTTTTCGAGGTTAGTATACTGTGCCTCTGTCTAACAGTGACACAGAAGTGATACCCGGGGTAAACCTACGATCTCCCATCCACTCATCAAGATTCCTCTTGAAGAGAGTCAATGAGGGACTCTGCCTAACCTGGACTGGGATTTTATTCCAGAGTGAAGGGAGCCTCTGGGTTATGAATCTGTCCCTCCAGCATGTCCTATTTATTTCAGTGCTGAGGTTCAATTCTCTTGAGTGCGTAGCTCGATGGGATTTGGATTTTCTGAGGTGCAGCATGTCCATTAATTCTGGGTTGGACATGGCTTTATACGTCAGGCACAGATCGCCTCTGAGCAGGCGGTATGCCACTGAGTAGAGCTGGAGTTTCTTTAACCGGGCAGCTATAGCATCTGTTTGAGCCCTATGATCCTCTTGGTGAGGTACTTTTGGGGTCTTTCCCATTGCTGCAGGTGTCTGGTAAGGTATATCCCAAAAGGGGTATTGTACTCAATTATGGGCTTGATGAGGGATGAGTAAAGAGGCACGATGACCTCCCCTGATCTAGATGTGAATCCCTTCATGATTAGGTGGGCTATATAAAATGTTTTTCTAACCACTTTGGCCACGTGGTTGTCAAATGAGAGACTGCTATCAACTTGGGTCCCCAGGTCCCTAGTTACTTCTTCTGTACTTAATGGATTACCACCTATGTGGTAATTTGTGGGCACTTTGTTTTTGCCAAAGGGGATGACTATACACTTTTTGGCGTTTAACTTGAGGCCATGGCTCTGGCACCAGTTGTCTGTTTCTATGAGGCCCTTTTGGAGGATGCTTGTGTCGGCTGGAGAGTCGATTATGGTGCCCATTTTGCAGTCATCTGTGAATTTAGTCAGCCACAGTCCTTCCGTGTTGGCCTGTACCTCCGAGAAATATATAACGAACAAGAGCGGTCCCAGGACTGAGCCTTGGGGGATGCCACTTGTAACTGGTTTGGAGTCTGACATCGCTCCAGCAATTCTAACCATGTGGGTTCTGTCCTTGAGCCAGTTTGCAACCCATCTAGTGACATAGGGGTTTATATTTAAGCTGGCGAGCTTAGCTATAATGCCCGAGTGGGGTATTGTATTGAAGGCTTTTGCGAGGTCCAGGTAGGCTGTGTGGACCACCTTCCCCTCGTCAATGGCCTTGGTGACTGTTTCAAAGAAATTAATCAGGTTTAAGAGGCAGGATCTGCAATTAACAAAGCCGAACTGGGTAGGATCCAGTGTCTGTAGGTCCCCAATATCTTTATTTATGAGGTCCATGATGATCCTTTCCATAGCTTTGCAGACCAAGCTAGTCAGGCTTATGGGGCAATAGTTTCCAGGATCCTTTGAGGCACCACCTTTGTGGAGAGGGACCACTGTTGCTGTACGCCACTCTTTGGGTACATATCCTGTAGTAAGGCTGAGATTGAACAGTAGTTTGATGTTTGGGTTTAGCTCTTCTTGGAGTTCATGTAGAACGCAGCCCGGGACACCGTCTGGTCCCATTGATGCTGTGTTTTTTGCTTTGGAGAGGTCAGCTCTTACCTGAGCATCTGAGATGTCAGGGGAGCAGCACTCTGCTGGGATAAATATTTGCCCTTTTGGTGCGGGGGGGGGGGGAGTTTGTGCTGAACCTGTCAGCTAGGATGTTGGCAATGTCTGTGGGTTCGGTGTATTTTTTGTCATTTTGGACTAATTCTGAGCATATCTGGGAATTCCCACCCAGGTTCCTAACATAACTAAAGAAAGCCTTGTGATTATCCTTAGTGTCCTGTGCAATTTTTCTCTCGAAGCTGGCCTTAGATGATTTTATGAGCGCCCGTAGTTTTTTGCTAATACTGATCAGAGATGCCTTCCCTTTTTGGGATTTTGCTCTTTCATGTAGTAGCTTCCTCCTTCTATTGTATAGTTTGTTTATGGTTGGGGTCCACCAGACAGGACGTCTGCCTTTGGAGGATTGAGTCTTGGTTTTATTTGGGATTGCATGATCCATGCATTCCTGAAGGTGTTCATAGAATGCGTTTATAAAGGATTCTGTAGTCTGGGCCATATTTTTCACGGGCCTGGGGGCTTTGAAGGATTCCACCTCGGTTTTGAGGAGTGTGAAATTTGCTTTAGAGAAGTTTTTAGCGAGCCTGTCAGACCTGCAGCCCCATTGGCTTTAGTTCATGTGTGTTTAGCGAGCCTGTCAGAACTGTAGCCCCATTGGCTTTAGTTCATGCCTGTTTAGCGAGCCTGTCAGACCTGCAGCCCCATTGGCTTTAGTTCATGTGTGTTTAGCGAGCCTGTCAGAACTGTCGCCCCATTGGCTTTAGTTCATGTGTGTTTAGCGAGCCTGTCAGAACTGTAGCCCCATTGGCTTTAGTTCATGTGTGTTTAGTGAGCCTGTCAGACCTGCAGCCCCATTGGCTTTAGTTCATGTGTGTTTAGCGACGCACATACGTCTTGACTGTCATTCATTTTCAAGGGTGTCACTGATTTTTCTTTAATATTTTGCTCTGTCCCTCCTAAAACTATAGAGTTAGGTGGAAAAGTTGTGGATTACATTTCATGAGAATAATTAGAAATATAAATGTCTTTTCTTGAGAAAATGCATGTTAATTCACACTTTCTTATTCTGTCAATTCCTTGAGTTAATGTACTACTGTTTTAAAACATGTTCCTTATTGTCCGTGATTATTTCTACATTTGTCCATGATTCTGGGAGTAAGAGATGAAGTCCTATAATGCCACAGTCTGACATTAAGTCATAATTGGTGCTCATTTTAGGTGCTGTGGTGAATTTCTGGTCAGCACAGTGTGTGCAATAAAGGTATAAAATTATTTATTTGAGTTGGCAGAACATAATAAGGAAACATTCCCTACATTTCACCATAAAAAATTCCGATGTAACATGTGCATGCTTTTAAGCAGCAGAACACATGGGATCATATTCAAAGGTGCAGTGCACTGGAAAGTCTGAATTTAGAAATTCAGTCTTATCTGTTTTGTAGCTAAATACTCATTTTTTGTAAAGAAATCTCAAAGAAGGATAGAGATATAGCCTGTCAAAGATTAGCCCCCGAGCCTTTAGTTAATATACATCGAATGTCACAGTCTGACAATCTGCAACTTATCACTGGCATAGTGAGTAGAAATGCTTGGCTATGGTTGAGTTCTTGGCTGCAGTTTCTTTTGTGAGGTGTGTATGTCTTGCCTGCCTCTGTGTTCATTTATACATGTGTTCCAGTTTCCTCCCAACAATTCAAAGATATTTGGTAAGTGTATTAGTGTTCCTCTAATTTGCCTGTGTGTAGGTTTGTACATTTTGTGATATTCTTGGCTTGTCAGGGGCAGTGTCAGCATGTGTGTATCTGTTAAAAAACTTATTACACCTTGCCATAGACCGGACTTTTCAAGGGCAGTGTCAGTATGTGTGCATTTTTTAAAAAAAAACTTATTACACCTTGCCACAGACTGGACTTTTCAGGGTAGTGTCAGTATGTGTGCATATGTTAAAAAACTTATTACACCTTGCCTTAGACTGCCTTTTTAGGGACAGTGTAAGAAAAAATATTGTTGATTTTTGTGTAGACATGCAACAATAGGAGCCACTTGCATAACTCTTCTTGATAGCAGTAAAAAAGAAAACACCCCCACAGTTAACAACTTATTAACTTAAAAAATTAAGCATAAAATCATCACATAAGACCTAGACTCTGAGAACTTCTGTGGGCCTGGCAGCCCCCCACATTCTGGGTTGTATAAGGAGATTTTTACACAGGACTATAACAGGTCTGTGGCATAGATCTTCCCAAGTGTAAAACATTTTCAGGTCCGATGCATGCACAGGAGGTTGCTAGATCTTATATTGAGGCCTACAGACAGTTTGGTCATTATTTTGTTTAGCTTTATTCACAAGCAGACCTTTAAAGCAATGCACAGAGAGTTGATATAGATTGTGTGGAGGTCTTGAGACAGTGTGGTCATTATGTCTACATGGTTAATACGGATAACATAGATGGGGTAGTTTAACAAAGATAATGGGGGTGCATCGACATTAGACATTAGAGTCCAAACTGAAAAAAAAAACTGTCTACACTCCTGACTGTAAGTATACAAAGGTATCCTACATTTCAGTGTACTTTCACTACATTCTGCTAATAAAGGCATACTATCAGCATTGCTCTGTCCATGCCTTTATGTTATCACCTTTGAAGCATTTTGATAGTGTCACTTTTCTGCAATGAAGCCACACATCCCCCAAGTCTGATGTAATGTTGCTAGCACCTCTCATGACCATTTCCTGTTTTCTTCAGTGCAGGCCTTTCCTTTGTTTTGTTCCTCGTCACATGTTCCTCTCTCCTATTTTGCTCTGTGTATTAAGACATGCTCTGTGTTTATGCTGCTCTGAACACAGTAGTACTTCTTTCTTTTTACTTTTGAAGTGCTTCCAAAATGTAATAGATAGATCCTTCAATGGATTCTCAGCTGACAAATTTTTGTGATGGACGTCTGAGTAAGCTGAGGAGGTGTTAAGATATATAATTCCAAACATTTTGTAAATGATGTTTTCAGAATTCATTGCTTTGAGGTGTAAAAGATACAACAATGTACTGGTAATATGACTATTGTTTAAAATCAATACCACATGTATTGCTAGCTGCTGCATTTCTGATGTTACCATTTCATCTTTTAAATGCTTATGTGTCTGCTTGTTGACTCAGACAGCTGTTGAAGGATTATGCCATAAATATTTGTTCAGAGCTGATTGCCAGACCGCTCTGACTTAGCACATCTTTTTTTTTTTTTTTTTTTTTTGTGAGTGGACCTGCGGCTATGGGACAAATCATTCAGATAACATCTCAGAGCAAAGATGTACCACATTGAATGTGCAGTAGTGGCATTTACCATCCCTGCACCTCCCATTTTGTAATAGTTGACTGACAGTATCACAGGGCTTTAACTTGGAGAAATGCCAGAAGATGAGTGGTGTGCTTTCCTTGTCTCCAGTTATTGGTAATCTCAATAACAAAATAAAAAAAAGCAATATTGTTGCGCATACTTCTCAGCTTTACCTGAATCTGAGGAATATGCCCCATTTTAAGTCTTCAGAACTCTATGTTCTACACTGAAAAGGTCTGACACATACTAACTGCTGGGAATTTTTAAACAAATTTCCATGGTACGTAATACTGAATCACATTAATTCATCAAAATAACTCCTTTTTAACTATGTATACGCAGCTGTTAACCAAGACTGTTTTGCATCTACTTCAAGTTTTATTCCTGCACTATTGTACCTCATAAATGTTTTGAATTTCTATTAATTCAGTGCAAGATATTAGATTTTCATAAGAGGAACAACAATAATAATTCCCATTTGTTAACCAGGCAGGCCCGCTTGATGCACTTCCTTTTCAGGGGAAATGTGGGAGCAATGTTTGGTTGAGTGACTTCCTCAAGGTCACACAGAAACAAATGAGGGCTGAGGGAATCAAACCTGTACTGTAGGAATTATAGCTCACATCCTTATCCTTTTGTGTCATCTCCCAGGCAATATTTCTTATTGTTCAGAAAATTTGTGTTGATGCAAAGCCTGCTTTTCTGTTATTTTCTTAAGCCAACTTCCAAAAATGAGTAATCCCATGCATTTGAGTTTTTGTACTTCTTTTTTTTTTCAGAAAATGCATATTGACGCAAAGCCTGTTCTATTAAGTTTTAAGTGAATTGGAGTAATATTCTGAAAAAATGTCACTGACATTGGACCTTTCCCCATCCCCTTTACTTTTGTTTTTTTCTCTGGTTAAGCAAGTAATTTAAGATCTGTGACAGTTCCTATTTTTGATTTAGTCATCATAAAATTGTGGGATTTCTGGTCAGTTGTAAAAGGTTACAGTCACTAAATAATGTCAGGCATTTAAGTTTCTGACTTTGTATCTTTCAAAAATGAATTCTAGTTAAACCTGTTATTCTGTTATCTCTCCAAGTATGGAACAATAAAGCTGAAATTCATTACACAGCCTTCAGTTGTTATCACTATAAGACATCTGAAGTGCAGAAGTGCTCTTCAGCAATTACATTCTGCTAGCTGGTAAGCCATTAGACCTCAGGAATTTCTTTTAAAAGTGTTCAGATTTGTAAAGTAATACTTACTTTTTGCTGTATTTGGATTTATACAACTAGTATTCATTTTTCTGATTCCTGACTACTGATCTGCTTATTTGTTTATTTAACTGGTTGATTCTGTAATTCAGGAATTGTGTTTTCACTGACACTACCACTGCAGCTATGTTGTGTCTATGCTACTAAAACTGCTGTCATAACTGTAATGTATATCTAATTGACCTAGTCTTTGGAGTTAGAAACAGTATTTACTGAATTTAGCACTACAGTTGTATCTGCTACTGCTTCAGCTGTGCTGTTGTGTTCATTTTCCTTTTTCTTGTATACACAGGATAATTGGCTGATAAATGTATTGTGTATGATTAATTAACCTGTTTCCAAATCACGTTATTCAAACTGTAGCAGTAGCATCTATTCTCCTGCTTTATCCACACTATCCTCAGATTTTTATCTTTTACACCCTCCTATTGCCTCATTACTTCCTTTGACCTGTCTTTGTCCCCTTCTACTAGCTTCATCCTCTCTTTTTTTTCTCTCTCTACAGAGCACACTCAAGCAAATCTGCAGTCTGTGGCTACCACTCCATCTATACAGTGTAAGAAGGAATCAGTATTGTAAACTAAACAAGGATATACATTTTGAGCTTCAAAAGCAGGGTCAGTCCACCCAGGCATTCTACTTGTATGTTTTATGAGAGTGAAGCTATTACATTAGCAGTATTTCTTAGTAGTTCTCAGCTTGCTAATAAAACTGACTGTTGTAGCCTTGTGTCCCCCCCCCCGATAGTACAGTAATCCTAACTGTCCAGTAGACAGTATAGATTTTAATTCACATCCCTGTGACTAAATTAAATTAACCATCAAGCAGCCCTCTCAGTTCTTTCTGCCTTAGTTTGTATCACTTGGAGGATCACCTGCTTATTTGCATCTCTATCATTGCTAATGTATCTCCCTACTCTAATATGTGCACAAACTGGTTACTAATCAGCAAGTCAATGTAAAGACACACTCCCAACCTTAATAAACTTTGCTGTCTCTTCTCTCCTTCACTTTACAGGTAGTTTGAATTATTACTTACCCTCTCTGAGGCCTTCACTCATTTCCACTGATTGCCTCTCTGGTTTCTTTGCATTCCACCTGGTTTACACCCTTGTGCTATCTCCTGCCCCAATACAAAGTCTATATTAGTATCCTGCTGAGCATGGAGCCATCTTTAAATCTCTAGTCTCCCACCAGGACACAAGTGCTCTTCAGCAATTACATTCTGCTAGCTGGTAAGCCATTAGACCTCAGGAATTTCTTTTAAAAGTGTTCAGATTTGTAAAGTAATACTTACTTTTTGCTGTATTTGGTTTTATACAACTAGTATTCATTTTTCTGATTCCTGACTACTGATCTGCCATTGTTACCTGCTGTTATTATACCTGGCTGATTGTTTCCTCTCAGCAATTTCCTACTCCTTTGGCTCTGCCCGCTCCGTTCGCCCTTCGGGCTCACTCCGCTCCCTTCCCTGCCCCCATATCCCACCCGCCCCTGGGACCTCTACATTTATCCCCACATAACCACACCCACCACATTCCCTAGCCAATCGGAACATATTCTTCTCTCCACCCACTCCATAGCAGTCCAATCCCACACCCACCCTTTCCCTCTCTGAACACATACCTACTATATACAATCCCCACTCATCTCAACATGTCCTACACTCACCTTCCTCTCCTACTACTAACTCTTCTAACTATTCTTACCTCTACCTACCTCATAACCTACTATGAGCAACCTTTAAATCCTACCTTTTGTACTCCACACAAACATACCCTAGCTACCCCCCCAACTTCACTCGCAACCCATCACAGTCCCATATACAGCAACTCATATCTTGAACCTAAATATCATCGTCTCTCACACATCAAATACCTTATTCTTCAACTCACAAAACACTTGCACAGCATCAAAACCTCACAACTAACTAACCTTATTCATGGTTTATCATTAATTGATGGGGACATCCACCCCAACCCAGGCCCAAACACAGACATACCATCCCCTAATTCCCAAACTATGAAACCTATGTCTACACCACAAACTAAACCTCCCAAATCTCTCACAATAGCTCATCTTAACATCCGTAGCATATGTAACAAACTTCCTGCTCTTCATGCCCTACTAGAAGTCCAACAGTTTGACATTCTCTGTCTTACTGAAACCTGGCTGAAACCCACAATAAAAGATAACGAAATTATCCCCCCTGGCTATAACATCCTAAGACAAGATCGTCTTAACAAAAAAGGTGGAGGAGTAGCTATACTCTTCAAAACTGGACTGGAAATAAGTAAATCAGCCCTTACCCCACCACATGACTCTAATGTTGAACTGATTATTTCCAAACTCTCCCTAAACTCACACAAAACTATTAATATTATCTGCACTTATCTTCCCCCAGGCACCAATTCCCCCATATTAGAAGACCTACTAAACTGGTTTTCAATTAATCTCCTTCAAGAAACAATACTACTAGGCGACTTTAATATTGATTGGAACATGTGCAAACAAACTAATCCATCTACCATTATTAACCTGCACGGATTCCATCAAACCATTAACTCCACAACTAGAACAAATAAAAACAATAACAAAGAAACCATTCTCGACTGGATCTTGACTAATAGTCCCCAACAAATATATTCAACAGGTACCCTCCCAGACGACCTTAGCGACCACTCTCTCACATACATCATTAGGCACAAAACTCATCTAACAACACCTCCCCTAATTTGCTCATCTCGCAGCAAAAAACATTTTAACCTTCAGCAGTTTCAAAATGAACTCAGCTTGATTAACTGGTCACCTCTAAAAACTCTCCCAATAGATGAAGCTGTTAACCACTTTAATAATACCTTTCTTACTATTCTCGATCATCATGCCCCCATCCGTTCTATACGAATGAAATCTAATACAGCTCAATGGCTAACAACCAACACCAAACAACTTATCCTTAGTAAGAATAAAGCATGGACTAAATGGAGAACCACGAAAGACTCTTTTGATCACCTTAGCTTCAAACAAAAAAGGAACAAGACTAAGCTTGCTATCAAACAAGATAAAAGGAACTATTACACCAAACTACAGCAATCCTCCCACCAACAACCACAAAAATTTTGGAAATCAATTAACTCACTACTATCCCCCGGCAAGGTTGAAACCCCCAACCCACTAGGCTCCTGCCCTGACTCTCCCCTACAAACAGCTAACGCATTCAATAACTTCTTTACTTCAACCATACTTAAACTGGCCAACCAACAAAGCCCTGACCCCTCTTTACTAGGTAATACTAACTGCACTCCACCTCTATTTCAACTTAAACCCATACCTACTTCCTATATTCTTAATTTACTTCAGAAACTCAAACCCTCAACGCCCTCAGCTGACAAATTGCCAGCAGAATATCTCCAGCTAGGTGCTAAAGCTATTGCCTACCCTATCTCTATTCTAATCAACAGAACCATAAAAGAAAGTACTATACCCTCACTCTGGAAAATCTCCCACATCATCCCTCTCTTCAAAGGCGATTCATTTGAGTACTAACTACCGCCCTATAGCACTGCTATCTCCTATTGCTAAAATAATGGAGAAATGCATCCACAAACAGCTTTTAAATCACCTCCTATCTAATAACCTTTTAGCTACTTGCCAACATGGCTTTCGTCCCTACCATAGCACCACAACAGCCTTATTATCCTTCATAGACTCCATTAATATAAACCGGAATAACAATCTTCTTTCATCTGCATTCTTTGTAGACCTGTCAAAAGCCTTTGACATGGTGAATCACAAACTCCTCCTACATTGTTTAAAATCTCTCTCTCTCAATAATCTTGCTTTAAGCTGGTTTACTTCCTATCTTCAGAATCGGAAACAAGCTGTTTTATGGAACAACAATCTTTCCAAACTTCTCCCTACCACTTTAGGAGTACCTCAGGGCTCCATCTTAGGTCCTCTTTTATTTTCCATCTTTATTAATGACCTGTATCTAGCCACCCCACTAACTACTTGCATTCAGTATGCCGATGACACCACCATCATCTGCTCTGCCACAACCCAAGCTGACCTCCACTCACTTACTCAAAAAACTTTTACCACCATAGAACAATCCAATCACTGCCTTCTCTTAAACCCTAAGAAAACTAAACTTCTCCTCTTCTCACCCACACACCTGTCTCCCCCTATTAGTTTCACACTTACTTCTAACAATGGCACCCTTATCTCTCCTGACCAAACAACCAAACTTCTAGGAGTTACTATCGACAACCTACTAAAATTTGATTTTCATATCCACTCTATCATAAAAGCAACTAACAAAAAATTAGGTTCTCTCTACAGAATCAAATCTTTCTTAACTCCTGAAGCAAGAACTACCATAGCCAGAACTTATCTTATCTCTACTCTACTATATGCATCCCCATATATACTAATCTTTCTAAACATAACATCAATAGGCTTACAACAGCCTATAACAACATTGCCAAATTTGCCACTGCCTCTCCATATAAAACACATCACTGCCTGAACCTCCTTAACCTAGGGTGGCTGGAGTTACCTCACCTAATTCAATACTATCAGCTTACAACTGCCCATAAAGCCCTTCACCACCCAGAAAAGATACCAATGCTCTCCACCCTGATAAAACCCTATAACAACCTAAAAACCCTACGCTCTTCCAATAAAATACTGATTCAAACCTCTCTATCAAAGAATACAGCAGGTGACTCTATATTTTCCAACTCAGTTGGTAAAATTTGGAATCAACTTCCTACAGACCTCTTAGCCCAAACTTCTATCACACTATTTAAAACTCAACTGAAACATTTTCTAACCAATCACTGGCTTTGCTCTTGCAATAACCCTAGCTGATCACATACCCCCTACCTTCTCCTGCACCCTTTGCACTGTCTCCCAACTCTATTTCTCCGTTTTATTTTTCATCTCTACCAGAGAAATTGACTCTCTCAACTTCAAACTAAAATTTTCTAGTAACTCTATGTTTTGCTTTTAAACTACTTAATTATTTCTGTCTCACATTTTATATACCTGTACTGAAGAAATTTGATAAGTCTCTGTTTTCACCTTTTGAACTTACTGAAAAGATAGCCTAAATGCCTGTTTTAGTTGTCTTAAATTCCCTATGTAATTATGAATGCCTGTTTTAGTTGAATCTCAAATTACCTTTGTACTTTGACCTGTACTGTAGAAATTTGATAGTCTCTGTATTCACCTTTTTGAACTTACTGAAAGGAAACCCTATATGCCTGTTTTACTTGTGTCTTAATTCCCTACGTAATTTTAAATCCCTGTTTTAGTTGCGTCTTAAATTACCTATGTACTTTGAATGTATTTTTTTTGTTATTATGCATTAGATAGTGGAGCTTTTCTCCTCGGGCCTCCACTGAAAATGGACATGTATCCAGTTGGACTAGCCCGGTTAACAAATGTAAAATAAAATAAATAAAATAAAAGTGCACACAAAAGTATCTGCAACTGCTGCATGGTGGTAGGAACTGTCTGTGGATGAAAGTAACTGTCTTCTCTTCTCAGGTTCTCAAGTTTAAACAGTCACTGATCTGACTTTGCAAGACTAATGTATATTTATGTGAAGAAACGTAGAATGCTTTAGTATGTTGTCCTTTATTTATTCTCCACAATCTGTTGGATCACTGTTAAACAGTAATCAGTGATCTGGCAAAGCATTAGTAGTGTCAAACAATGTATTTGATACAATCGGTAGAAAAGGTAGAATTGTTATGACGTGTATGTTGACCTTTATTTATTCTCCACAATCTCAGTCTGACATCTGAGGTGAATAAGGTAAAGAGAATGTAATTGATGGGTAAGGAGGCCATTTGTAGATGCAAGTGACTTACTCTTACTGTTAGATCACTGTTAAACAGTAATCAGTAATCTGGCAAAGCATTAGTAGTGTCAAACAATGTATTTGATACAATTGGTAGAAAAGGTAGAATTGTTATGACGTGTGTGTGTGTGTGTGTGTGTGTGTGTGTGTGTGTGTGTGTGTGTGTGTGTGTGTGTGTACATGTGTGTGTGTGTACATTATGGGGTAGGGGAAATCACTAACTTTCATCTGTGGAGAAGCACACAATATTGCCAGGCACATACATACATAACTCTGTTATGAGTAGCAGTAAAAAGCATGTCATCATCTTTCAAAAATAAGCCATAAAATGCATCACAGAACAGCCAGCCCAGAAGATTTTGGGGGGTTTGTGGCCCCTACACCCTGGGCTGTATAAATGGATTTTCCAGGCTTAGTAGTAGCTTTTGCTCTGAGTCTTAACTTAAACTAGTCTAAAACTCACCCTGCTCAGATGTCTGCACATATGATGATTGTAGCTTGTGGGAGCCGGGGTGACTGGAAACAGTGTGGTCATTACTACTGGAATTTTTCTTACAACCAAACCTCTGAGGTATGCACATAAATGTCCATAGAGCTTGTGTGGGCTTGTGGAGAGTGTGGTCATTATTTCTTTAACTTTCTTGATAAACTTCAGAATTTCACTATAGGTTGTCTAAAGATGTGTACTCTTTAGGAACAACAAGTTAGATATCACTATTGTGATTGCTATTTTTTCCTCCTTTTCTGACAATCAAATATTGAATGTATATACAGGTAGCTGCTTTTTGAGGGTAGAGGGAGGCATCTGTTAAACAAATGCATTGTTTTGCTCCTAATACTGGAATAATACACAGTCTTGATACTTAATCTAAAATAATAATTCCAGTATGTTTTGTTGGGGGGAGGCTGAGGGAAAAGAGGTTACGGCATATGGTGAGGGGCTAGTAATGGGCTCCCTATTACACTGGCTGAGACGCAGGTTGTCGAATATGTCTTTGTCAAACTGAAAAGCATGAAAAGGCAAAATAGTGAAGCGGCTTTTCAGCTAATTCTTTCCCTGGGAAAGAATTAGTTTGGCCGCTTTTGCTACTTTGCATTTTTGGCACTGTAGTACGATCTCGGAGTTGCGCCCCCCACGTTGTGTAACGTTTTACAGTTTTTTCTGTTTTTTTTTGTTTTGGAACAGCAATTTTTTTCTCTTGGAAAAAAAAATCGCTGTTCCGAGGTTTCGACGTTGTAAGCTTTCGCTTACATGGGGTCGATTATATGTCGTTCACTCTTCTGAGCATGCAATATCATAATATAGACCCTAATAATGAGTGTGGTGTAGCTTGAGAGCCCCCAAAAGTATCTCAAATTGGGTACCACAGTTCCTAGGGCCTGCTCCGTAGCTGTGTCTATAACTCCTTAATAAAAAGGCCATCTTGATGCTTATTTGATAATATACTATTGTTGCTTGCTATGAAAAAAATACATAATTTTAAATTTATATGATAATTATTTGTGGGTTTGATGTTACAAACCTATCAGTTAATTTCATTCTCTATTGTACAATTTGACAGCTTTGTTTCTTATAAGTTTGTAAACATAAATAACGTTTGGCTATAACTTTTGAAAGCTAATTAGTACGGTAATGTTTTTTCTGTTTTCCTTCTTTTCAGAGTCTTTGGGCATTACATTGAATCATGGTTGGCAGATGCCCAATCAATCTTGAACCCAAATAAAACTAAACTCATACTCTTCCACTCCACTAAATTCAAAACCCAATCCACTTACTTCAATATCACATCCAGTAATAAAACGTTGATTGAACCAATACCATCCACCCAACTTCTCGGTGTTATTGATCAAAATCTGAAGTTCGACTTGCACATTGCCCAGACTGTAAAAAATGTACACAAGAAAATAGGTACCTTATACAGATGCAAAAACTACCTAACCACAAACTCCAGAATAAACACAGCCAGAACTCATCTTCTGTCAACTTTACTATATGCCTCACCCATCCTTACCAACCTCTCCAAATCAGACCTAAGCAAGCTAGATGCCTGCTATAATAAGATAGCTAAATTTGCCACTAGCTGTCTTCCTAGAACCCATCATTGTAAGGCCCTAAGACAAGTATCTTGGTTAGAACTACCCCACCAACTCATTCTCACTCAACTCTTTACCGCCCACCAAATGTACTATAAACCCAATAAAACACCAGCTCTAAAAGGCCTCCTCAATCCCCATATAGGTACCTGTCCACTAAGATCCACTAATAAAGCTCTAATTGAAGTAACCAGGAGTAAAAATAGCTCAGGTGACCCTCTGTACTCCTACTACATTGGTAAACTATGGAATGCCTTACCACTTGAAATTAGAACTATTTTTAACAATTGGCTTAATTACTGGTGTCATTCTAAGGGGATCCAATATCTGTCTGCTTGGGATGACATGCTTGACAAGCCACGCTGCTTCACAAGGGATGGCTTGCACCTGTCACCCCTGGGCTTCCGGATATTGGCCAAGGCTCTTGCCACCCCATAGTGCCTTTTTTAGGCAAGGCTCAAATGACAAACCTACCTCCCTAGAAAACACAAGTGGAAAAAAACTAAGGGTAATGCTGCTCAATGCCAGAAGTCTAAACCTCAAGATGCACGCTCTCGAAGCCCTCCTCAGTATGGAGAACATCGATGTCTGTGCAGTGACTGAAACCTGGTTCAAGGCTCCTGAGAGCACCCCAGCACTATCAGGTTTTACCTCATATCATGCTTTCCGGCCCCAAAACTTGAACCGAACCACAAAAGGAGGGGGAGTATCCATATTCATCAAAGATACCCACACCTTCAGGTTAGTGGCAATGCGCGAAACATTGGAGACCATCCAGGTGCAACTAACCATAGGCAAAACTGCCATACAGTTTGTAGCATGCTACAGACCACCCACTCAAACTCAGGAACCCCACACAGCCTTCCTGAAGACACTGGAGAGTATGAATGTCTCTCCAAATACCATCATATTGGGAGACTTCAACTACCCAAACATAGACTGGGAACATTACTCAAGCCCCAACACCCTAGCCCAAAGGTTCCTAGAATTCATAAACTCAAATGTGATGGAACAACTAGTCACCATTCCCACAAGAGGAGATAATATACTAGACCTGATCATCACAAACATGGGGACAAAATGCTCCACACTGGAAGTATATCCCTCATTGGTGAGATCAGACCATAAATTAATCTCACTGGAAATCCACATCCCCCCAACCCCCTGCACAAAAGACCACAGTGAAGAACTTCTCAAAAGCCAACTTCACACTTCTTAAGACTGAAGTGGTATCCTTCAAGGCCCCTGGGCCAGTGGAAATCACAACCCACACTGCTGAATCCTTTACAAATGCCTTCTATGGGCACCTTCAAGAATGCATGGATCATGCAATCCCAAATAAAACCAAGACCCATTCCCCCAAAGGCAGGCGCCCGGTCTGGTGGACCCCAGCCATAAACAAACTTTACAACAGGAGGAGGAAGCTACTACATGACAGAGCAAAATCCCTAAAAGGGAAGGCATCTCTGATCAGTACTAGCAAAAAACTACGATCACTCATAAAATCATCCAAGGCTAACTTTGAGAGAAAAATTGCAAAAGACACAAAAGACAATCACAAGGCCTTCTTTAGCTATGCTAGAAACCTGGGCAGAAACTCCCAGATATGCTCAGAGTTAGTCCAAAATGACACAAAATACACTGAACCCACAAACATTGCCAACATTTTGGCAGACAGGTTCAGTGCAAATTTCTCCCCCCCCCCCAAAAGGAGAAATATCTATCCCAGCAGAGTGTAGCCTCCCTAACATCTCAGATGCCCAGGTGAGAGCCGCCCTCTCTAAAGCTAAAAACACAGCATCAAAGGGACCGGACGGTGTCCCGGGCTGTGTGCCACATGAACTCCAAGAGGAACTAAACCCACACATAAGGCTGCTGTTTAATCTTAGCCTTACTACAGGATACGTACCCAAAGAGTGGCGTACGGCAGCAGTGGTCCCACTCCACAAAGGCGGTGCTTCTACGGACCCTGGAAATTACCACCCCATAAGCTTGACGAGCCTTGTCTGCAAAGCTATGGAGAGGATCATTATGGAACTCATAAACAAAGACATTGAGGACCTACAGACATTGGATCCTACCCAATTTGGCTTTGTCAAGGGCAGATCCTGCCTTTTGAACTTGGTCGACTTTTTTGAAACAGTCACTAAGGCCATTGATGAGGGTAAGGCAGTTCACACAGCCTACCTTGACCTTGCAAAAGCCTTCGACACAATACCCCACTCAGGCATCATAGACAAACTCACCAGCTTAAATGTAAACCCATATGTCACAAGATGGGTTGTAAACTGGCTCAAGGACAGAACCCACAGGGTCAGAGTTGCTGGAGCTATGTCAGACTCTAACCCGGTCACAAGCGGTGTCCCACAGGGCTCAGTCCTGGGACCCCTCTTGTTCGGCATTTATTTTTCTGAGGTGCAGGCAGACATAGGAGGATTGTGGCTGACAAAGTTCACAGATGACTGCAAACTGGGCGCCATAATTGATACTCCAGCGGACACAAGTATCCTTCAGAGAGGCCTCATAGAAACGGATAATTGGTGCCAAAGCCATGGCCTAAAGCTGAATGCCAAAAATGTATAGTCATACCCTTTGGGAAAAACAAGGTACCCACAAATTACCACATAGGTGGTAATCCATTAAGTACGGAAGAGGTAATCAGGGACCTAGGGACCCAGGTTGACAGTAACCTCTCATTTGACACTCACATTGCCAAAGTGGTTAGGAAGACCTTCTATATTGCCCACCTTATCATGAAGGGTTTCACATCTAGATCAAGAGAGGTCATTGTGCCCCTGTACTCTTCTCTTATCAGGCCAATGATTGAGTACAATGCCCCATTTGGGATGTATCTTACCCGACACCTGCAGCAGTTGGAAAGACTCCAAAAGTTCCTCACCAAGAGGATAAAGGGTCTCAAACATATGTCATATGCTGCCCGACTGAAGAAACTCCAGCTCTATTCAGTCGTATACCGCCTACTCAGAGGTGATCTGTGCCTGACGTACAAGGCCATGTCCAATTCGGAATTAATGGACATGCTCCACCTCAGAAAATCCAAATCCATCAGAGCCACGAGAGCAAGAGACTTGAACCTCAACACAGAAATAAATAGGATGTGCTGGAGGGACAGATTCATTACCCAGAGGCTCCCTACACTCTGGAACAGAATCCCAATCCATGTTAGGCAGAGCCCCTCACTAACTCTGTTCAAGAGAAATCTTGACGAGTGGATGGGAGATCGTAGGTTTACCCCGGGGATCATCTCTGTGTCACTACTAGACAGAGCTACAGTAAACTAAACCCTAAATGGGCGTAGTATTCTCATCCTAGGGGGTGGTGAAAACCACACACACTCTGGCTAGGCTTATAAATGCCCTAGGACAGATAGCCTAGTACGAACCTATGAACCTATGAACTATAACTAGCTTAAAAAACTTCAAGCATCACATTAAAGCCCACCACACCAATTACTGGACTTGTACATGTACTGAGCATGGGTAGCCCAAACCATGGAACTAGCTGATTTTAAAATTTTAATTGCATATGTAATGAGCAATGAATTTAAGCCATATGACTACCTTATGTTGTTTTTTTTTCTTTCTCGCTTCTAATATCTGCCAGATTTTAAGTCTTCAGTTTGCCATGCTACCTGTATATAAGACTAAGTATCGTAATTGCGCTCTCATTGTATACAATGTCACTACCTGCTACTACTGTAAGAACTGTCTTCTAGAAGCATTGTTATATAAGATTATTGGTCTTGTCTCCCACTTGACCAATTTATTCTGTTCTAGTGAAGTAATGCACAAAAAACCAAAGACAAGCAAAGAATAATCCACGACCTTGAAGAAAGGAACCAGAACTCTGCTAAAGTCCACAAGGCTGTATTTTTATTTCTGAAGTGTTCCAAAAGTCACAGATAAAATCACACTGAAGTATTCCAAAAGTCACAGATAAAATCATACAAGCGCTTTCGCTCAGGCAGTCCTGAGCTTTATCAAGTGAAAACAAAATGCAGTAACCTCCATTAAATAGCCTAGCAATTATACAATTAATTAATTAGTAAGTCTAGTACTAAGGTGTGGTGCTTTGGAGTTGGATGTTAAAAAAGTTAGTCATTATACCAACTCAAAAAATGAAATGTTTGCAACAACATCTGCACTTAAATAAAAATGACTAACCATAAAAAACATTTTAAAATACCAGTTTCCTAGGTTTCAGAACATAAAGGTCTGAAGCCGATTTCACACTTCTAAAAACTAGTGTGGTCTCCTTTAAGGCCCCTGAGCCAGTGGTAAACATTACTCAAACCGCTGAATCACTTACAAATGCCTTCTACCAGCACCTACAGGACTGCATGGATCAGGCAATCCCAAACAAAACTAAGACTCTCTGTACCAAAGGCAAGCGTCCAGTCTGGTGGACCCCAGCCATAAACAAGCTCTACAACAAAAGGAGGAAGCTACTACAAGATAGAGCAAAATCCTTGAAAGGTAAGACACCTTTGATCATTATAAGTAAAAACTAAGAGCTCTCATAAAATCATCCAAGGCAAATTTTGAGAGAAAAATCGCCAAGGACTCTAAAGAGAATCATAAGGCCTTCTTTAGCTATGTTAGAAACCTAGGAGGAAACTCCCAGATATGCTCAGAATTAGTTCAAAATGATGTGAAAATTACTGAACCTACACACATTGCCAACATACTGGCTGACAGGTTCAGTGCAAACTTCTCCCCTCCCCAAAGGAGAGATATCTATTCCAGAGGATTGTAGCCCCAAACATCTCCAAGCCCAGGTGAGAACTGCCCTCACTAAGGCAAAAACACAGCATCCATGGGACCGGATGGTGTCCCCGGCTGTGTGCTTCATGAACTCAATGAGGAATTAAACCCACAGTTAGGACAGCTGTTTAATCTTAGCCTCACCTCAGGATACGAAGGAGTGGCGCCGGCGACTGTGGTCCCACTTCATAAGGGGTGCCTCCACAGACCCTGGAAATTACCGCCCATTAGCTTGACAAGCCTTATCTGCAAAGCCATGGAGAGGATCATAATGGAACTCATAAATAAAGACATAGGAACTTGCAGACTTTGGATCCAACTCAGTTTGGCTTCGTCAAAGGCAGATCCTGCCTCTTAAACTTGGTTGACTTTTTCGAGACAGTCACCAAGGCCATTGATGAGGAAGGCAGTCCATACAGCCTACCTCGACCTGGCAAAGGCCTTCGACACAATACCCCACTCAGGTATCATCGAAAAACTCATCAGCTTGAATGTAAACCCATACATCACAAGATGGGTTGCAAACTGGCTAAGTGACAGAACCCACAGGGTCAGAGTTGCTGGAGCCATGTCAGACTCAAAGCCTGTCACAAGTGGTGTCCCACAGGCTCAGTCCTGGGTCCACTCTTGTTCGGCATCTACTTTTCTGAAGTACAAGCAAACACAGGAGGGTTATGGCTGACAAAGTTTGCAGATGACTGCAAACTCCATAGTCGAAAAACACATCTGACACAGATATCCTCCAGAAGGGCCTCACAGAAATGGATAACTGGTGCCAGAGCCATGGCCTGAAGTTAAACGCCAAAAATGCATAGTCATACCCTTTGGGAAAAACAAGGCTACCCCTAGCTACCATATAGGTGGCAATCCACTGAGCACAGAAAAAGTCATCAGAGATCTGGGGACCCAGGTTGACAGTAGCCTTTCGTTTGACACTCATGTTGCTAAAGTAGTTAGGAAAACCTTCTATATCACCCACCTGATCATGAAGGGATTCACATCTAGATCAAGGAGGTCATCGTCCCCTGTACTCATCACTTATTAGACCTATGATTGAGTACAATGCCGAATGTATCTGACCAGACACCTGCTGCAGCTTGAAAGGCCCCAAAGTTCCTCACCAAAAGGATAAAGGGTCTCAAAATATGTCTTATGCTGCCCGACTGAAAGAACTCCAGCTCTATTCAGTCTCATACCGCTTGCTCAGAGGTGACCTGTGCCTGACATATAAGGCCATGTCAAACCCAGATTTGATGAATATGCTTCACCTCGAAAAATCTAGATCCCTCAGAACCACAAGGGCGGGAGACTTAAACCTTGACACAGTTATAAATAGAATGTGCTGGAGGGACAGATTCATCACCCAGAGACTCCCTATGCTGTGGAACAAAATCCCGGTACATGTGAGGCAGAGCACCTCTCTGGTCTTGTTCAAGAGGAATCTTGACCAATGGATGGGAGATTGCAGATATACCCCAGGGATTACTTCAGCGTCACTGCTTGACAGAGGCACAGCAAAATGATAGGCATAGTTTTTATTCAAACTAAAGGGGTGGCGAAAGCCACATAACTATGGGCTAGGCTTATAAATGCCCTTGGGCAGATAGCCTAGTATGAACCTATGAACCTATGAACCTATGAACACTGGAGAATATGAAGGTCTCTCCAAACATCATTATATTGGGTGACTTCAACTACCCAAACATTGACTGGGAAAACTACTCAAGCCCCAACACCTTGCCCAATGGTTCCTTGAATTTATAAACTCAAATGCTATGGAACAACTGGTCACCACTCCCACAAGAGGGGAAAACATATTGGACCTGGTCATCACCAACATGGGGACTCTATGTTCCACACCAGAGGTATACCCCTCATTGGTAAAATCAGACCATAAATTAATCTCACTGGACATCCATATCCTGTCCCCATCCCCAGCCAAAGAAACCACAGTGAAGAACTTCTCAAAAGCAAACTTCACACTTCTCAAAACCGAGGTGGAATCCTTCAAAGCCCCCGGGCCAGTGGAAAATATGGCCCAAACTGCAGAATCCTTTACAAACACATTCTATGGACACCTACAGGAATGCATGGATCGTGCTATCCCAAATAAAACCAAGACTCACTCCTCCAAAGGCAGGAGACCTGTCTGGTGGACCCCGGCCATAAATAAGCTATACAATAGAAGGAGGAAGCTACTACATGATAGAGCAAAATACCAAAAAGGGAAGGCATCTCTGATCAGTACTAGCAAGAAACTATGATCCCTCATAAAATCACCTAAGGCCAGCTTCGAAAGAAAAATTGCACAAGACACTAAAGATAATCACAAGGCCTTCTTTAGTTATGTCAGCAACCTGGGTGGCAACTCCCAGATATGCTCTGAGTTAGTGCAAAATGACAAAAAATACACTGAACCCACAGACATTGCCAACATCCTGGCAGACAGGTTCAGTGCAAACCCCCCCCCCCTTCCCCCCCAAAAGAGCAAATGTCTATCCCAACAGAGTGTAGCCTCCTTGACATCACAGATGCACAGGTGAGAGCTGCCCTCTCCAAAGCAAAAAACACAGCATCAATGGAATCGGACAGTGTCCCGGGCTGCGTCTTACACCAAGAAGAACTGAGCCCTCACATAAAGTCACTGTTCAATCTCAGTCTTACTACAGGATATGTACCCAAGGAATGGCATACAGCAGCAGTGGTCCCGCTCCACAAAGGTGGTGCCACAACGGACCCATGAAACTATCGCCCTATAAGCCTGACTAGCCTGGTCAGCAAAGCTATGGAGCGTATCATCATAGAACTCATAAACAAAGACATTGGGAACTTCCAGACACTGGATCCTACCCAATTCTGCTTTGTTAAGGGCAGATCTTGCCTCTTGAACCTGGTCAACTTCTTTGAAACAGTTACCAAGGCCATAGATGAAGGGAAGGTAATCCACACAGCCTACCTGGACCTCGCAAAAGCCTTCGACACAATACCCCACTCGGGCATCATAAATAAGCTCACCAGCTTAAATATCAACCCCTATGTCACAAGATGGGTTGCAAATTGGCTCAGGGATAGAACCCACATGGTCAGAATAGCAGGTGCCATGTCAGACTAAACCAGTTACAAGTGGCGTCCCACAAGGCTCAGTCCTGGGACCTCTCTTGTTCAGTATATATTTCTCTGAGGTACAGGCTAACACGGGAGGACTATGGCTGACCAAGTTCACAGATGACTGCAAACTGGGCACCATAATCGACTCTCCGGCTGACACAAGCATCCTCCAAAAGGGTCTCACAGAGACGGATAACTGGTGCCAGATCCATGGCCTAAAGCTAAATGCCAAAAAGTGCATAGTCATCCCCTTTGGGAAAAACAAAGTGCCTACAAATTACCACATAGGTGGTAATCCATTAAGTACGGAAGAAATAATTAGGGACTTGGGGACCCAAGTAGATAGTAATCTCTCCTTTGACAATCACGTTGCCAAAGTGGTTATAAAGACCTTCTATATAGCCCACATTATCACGAAAGGGTTCACATGTAGATCAAGAGAGGTCATTGTGCCCCTCTACTCATCACTCATCAGGCCCATAATTGAATACAATGCCCCATTTGGGATGTACCTTATCCGACACCTGCAGCAACAGCAACTGGAAAGACCCCAAAAGTACCTCACCAAGAGGATCAAGGGACTCAAACAGATGCCCTATGCAGTTTGGCTAAAGAAACTCCAGCTCTACTCAGTTGCTTACCGCCTACTCAGGCGATCTGTGCCTGACGATAAAGCCATGTCCAACTCAGAATTAATGGACATACTCCACCTCAGGAAATCCAAATCCCTTAGAGCTACATGCTCCAGGGACTTAAACCTCAGCATAGAAAAAATAGGACATGCTGGAGGGATAGATTCATATCCCAGAGGCTACCCTCACTCTGGAACAAAATCCCAATCCATGTTAGGCAGAGCCCTTCACTGACCCTCTTCAAGAGAAATTTTGACGAGTGGATGGGAGATCGTAAGTTTACCCCTGGGATCTCTTTTGTGTCCCTGCTAGACAGAGGCACAGTAATCTAACCTTAAAAGGGCTATCTTCTGTGACCTACTATACAGAAGCACAGTCTACTAATCTAAAAGGGTGGTGAAAGCCAAACACACTCTGGCTAGGCTTATAAATGCCCTAGGGCAGATAGCCTAGTATCAACCTATGAACCTATGAACCTATAAGTCTGGTTGGGGTTGTAGATTGTTAAGGAATATGCTTAAAGATGTGTTTGGATTGTCAGTGAATTGTTAAAATTTTTTTTCTTTTTATTATTACTTTGCACTGATAAAGACATGCAATGAAATGTGCGTGAGATATTTTTGATGCCCATCCATATACCATTTCATATAGAATTTGATTTATTAGTCAGAATCCTAAAACCGTGGATGTTCAGTAATTTAATATGCTGTGTGGGGATGCTGTAGTATGAAGGGGGTCAAGTATGAGAGTTATAACCTAGCCCTCCTAAGCTTGAGGACCGGTTTAATGCTGATCATCCCATTCAGACCTGGTGGCTTCCCTGCATTCAGTCTCAACTGCCATAATAGTTCACGGTAGCCCAAGGTGGATTCCCAGTCACCACCTCTTGCATCTGGCTCAACCTGTTCCAGAACTAGAAACTGAATTTTGGGATCTGGGCAGGAGAGTGAGTGTTTATAGAAGGCATTGGTTTCCTTCTTCCTGGTCATGTCATAAAGATGCTCGTGAATCGTTTCCTTAATTCCCTCTCAGTTTTGCCCACATAGAAACTTTGACAGTTGGTGCACATCCCCAAGTATACGACCCTCTAGAGGCACAGGTGTAAAATCCAGTGGGGTGTATCTTGTAGTTCCTAGACGGGAGGTATGGTGCTGTTTCTTTAGATATGGCATGACATTGGGCACAAGCACCACATCTGAAAGTGCCCAGCCTTGGTTGTTTTACCTTCATCTTTTTCTTTGATTTCTTTCAAATAATTCCTTTAGATTGGCCCTCTTTTACGAACAAAACTGGGTTTAGGTGGTATATAGTCTTTTAGTTCTTCAAAGAGGGTTAAAACCGCCAGTGATGTAAGATTGTTTCTTCCAATTCATAGGAATTTGATGAGTATGTGTGTGCAAAACTGTTAGTGTGAACAGTATCCTTGTTTTGTGTATTGTTGGTCACTGGTACAAACCCCCCCCCTAGTATTGGTTTGTAGAGGGAATGTCGTGCAGATTTTACCTCTGCTGCTAGAGTTAGAAATAGTTCCAGAGGGTAACCTCTCTCCAAAAAAAGTTAAATTTCACCTCAGAATCAAAATCTTTCTCCGTACTGCATATTCTACTTGCTCTGATGAGCTGCCCCTTAATGATCCCCCTCTTTTGATATGGTGGATGGGCACTTTCGAAGTGTAGCAAGGAGTTAGAAAATGTTGCCTTGCGATGTAGTTTGGAATGGAAAGTTTTCTGATTGTAGTCCTTGTAAAGAGTGATGTCCAGATAATGAAGTTCGTGCTGATCCACTGTGTGTGTGAATTGTAGGAAATTCGTTGTTGAATTGATGTGTATAAGGAATTCAGATAGGTTCCCTTCAGAGCCAGACCATAAAATACAGATGTCATCCAAATAGCGTCTGTAGAACAGAATGTGATCTTTCCATGGGGGTATTAGAACGAATGTATGCTCCACATGTGCAATATTACATTTGCATAGAAGGATGCACAAGATGCCCCATGGCAACCCCTTGCGTTGCGGTATAATTCACCATTAAAAAAGATGAAGTTGTTGGACAAAACCATCTCCATCATTTCGGTAAGCAAGTTGGACATTTTGTTACTAAGGGTTGTCTTCTGGCCTAGAAATTGGGCAAACCATTCCAAACCTATTTGATGAGGGATGCTGGAAAACAGATCTTTGATGTCCACTGTGACCATTAAGGTGTCTGGGGAGTAGCAAGAGGTGGGAATGTCCCGGAGGAAGTGCCAAGAATCCTTGCAAACGTGGGACAATAAAGACGTGTATTCTTTAGTCATGTAATCAATAAATTTTCCCAGGGCTCAGTCACTCCACCTGCTCCTGATACAATCGGCCGGAATTGTAGTGGATTTATTCCTTTATGGGTTTTAGGTATCCCAAAGATGACTGGTATTCTGGGCTTTTCCACATGTAAGTAGTTATAGACCTTTTCATTGATGGCCTGTTGTAATAGAAGGTCAGTAAGATAGTACTTAATCTCAGCAAAGGCTATATTGATCTCGTTTGTGAAACCGTCTCGTATTGTTCGTCATTCTGCAACATAATGTGCATGTGGGCTTCGTAGTCCTCTGAGAACATAAGGACAATTCCTCCTTTATCAGGTTTCATGACCCTGATTTTTCTTCATGCAAGTGTTCAATAAAATTCATTTCTTGTTCAGAAAAATTTGGATGAAGTAGAATTTCTTGATTATTATATACTTTCCTGAAGTCATTCTCCACTAACTTTTCAAAGAAGAGAATTATTGGGTGTAGTGGGGGGTTAAAGAGACTTGTACGCGTTGGGCCTGCTGCATTAAGTGTTTGCCCTTTAAAAATCAAATTTAAATTTAAAGCTCTGGTAAACATTTTTAAATCTATCAGAGCTTGTGTTAAATTCATGGGTTTAGTTGGGACAAAATGTAACCCTCGGGTGAAAATATCAAAAGCATTTGTAGGAAGGTTCATGTCCGTGTAATTGTATATGGCAAAGTTGTTTCTCCTTAAAATAGTGCAGTTACCCTCAATATTAGTAGGGTTTTGATTGTGTAAACCCAGATTTGGGGCTTGGTCAGTTGTAGGGTCATCCAGGGATGTTAGGGTAGTGGGTGTGTGGTGGTTTGTTAGTGAACAAAATTCCAAGACCTCGGTGCCTGTCTTTGTCTCTGTCCCCAAACCCCGGTCTGGCCGGGGTTCTGCTGAAAATCCTGGTTGTTAGTACCCCTTCTGTTCTTCTCTGCTAGCCTTTCACTTCTTCTAAGGGGTTCCTCTTGTCTATCATATGTGTCACTAGCCCTACTAGGGGGGGGGGTTTGTACCAGTGACCAACAATACACAAAACAAGGATACTGTTCACACTAACAGTTTTGCACACACATACTCATCAAATTCCTATGAATTGGAAGAAACAATCTTACATCACTGGCTGGTTTTAACCCTCTTTGAAGAACTAAAAGACTATATACCACCTAAACCCAGTTTTGTTCGTAAAAGAGGGGCCAATCTAAAGGAATTATTTGAAAGAAATCAAAGAAAAAAGATGAAGGTAAAACAACCAAGGCTGGGCACTTTCAGATGTGGTGCTTGTGCCCAATGTCATGCCATATCTAAAGAAACAGCACCATACCTCCCGTCTAGGAACTACAAGATACACCCCACTGGATTTTACACCTGTGCCTCTAGAGGGTCGTATACTTGGGGATGTGCACCAACTGTCAAAGTTTCTATGTGGGCAAAACTGAGAGGAATTAAGGAAACGTATCACGAGCATCTTTATGACATGACCAGGAAGAAGGAAACCAATGCCTTCTATAAACACTCACTCTCCTGCCCAGATCCCAAAATTCAGTTTCTAGTTCTGGAACAGGTTGAGCCAGATGCAAGAGGTGGTGACTGGGAATCCACCTTGGGCTACCGTGAACTATTATGGCAGTTGAGACTGAATGCAGGGAAGCCACCAGGTCTGAATGGGATGATCAGCATTAAACCGGTCCTCAAGCTTAGGAGGGCTAGGTTATAACTCTCATACTTGACCCCCTTCATACTACAGCATCCCCACACAGCATATTAAATTACTGAACATCCACGGTTTTAGGATTCTGACTAATAAATCAAATTCTATATGAAATGGTATATGGATGGGCATCAAAAATATCTCACGCACATTTCATTGCATGTCTTTATCAGTGCAAAGTAATAATAAAAAGAAAAAAAAATTTTAACAATTCACTGACAATCCAAACACATCTTTAAGCATATTCCTTAACAATCTACAACCCCAACCAGACTTCAGACCTTTATGTTCTGAAACCTAGGAAACTGGTATTTTAAAATGTTTTTTATGGTTAGTCATTTTTATTTAAGTGCAGATGTTGTTGCAAACATTTCATTTTTTGAGTTGGTATAATGACTAACTTTTTTAACATCCAACTCCAAAGCACCACACCTTAGTACTAGACTTACTAATTAATTAATTGTATAATTGCTAGGCTATTTAATGGAGGTTACTGCATTTTGTTTTCACTTGATAAAGCTCAGGACTGCCTGAGCGAAAGCGCTTGTGTGATTTTATCTGTGACTTTTGGAATACTTCAGTGTGATTTTATCAGTGACTTTTGGAACACTTCAGAAATAAAAATACAGCCTTGTGGACTTTAGCAGAGTTCTGGTTCCTTTCTTCAAGGTCGTGGATTATTCTTTGCTTATTCTGTTCTAGTCCTTTTACCGTTATGAATGTCTGTTACTATTTTTTTTTTATTGTATTATACAATTTTCTTTCTACTAACAAAATAGTTTACTAACAATGGAGCTTTTCTCCCCGGGCCTCCACTGAAAAAGGGTTTTATGCCCAGTCGGACTCTCTTGGTAAACAAATGTAAAATAAAAATAAATAAATAATTTAGTCATTGTCCCTTAAATATCATAAGCTCTGTCACAAGGCATACCTCTGCAAACTTTTTCACTGAGATTTTTGTCATTATGCATTTTAAACAAGGTTAGCATAAACAGCCTTGCTGAATATTAACTTCCACTAGTCAGTTACATGCCTGCCCTGTGCTAGAAAGTGGCTCTGACATTCTCCCCAAAGAAGCAGTTCTTGAACTGTTAAGAAACACTTACCAAATTAACCTTTCAAATGACCATTCTGTTACACTGTATATGCCATCTATTTTGTATCCCTAGCCTCTTGGTGTCTGCATTCAGTAAATGAAAGAAAACCTGTTCTCTGTACCTCCTTGCTAATTGCTCAGTACCGGCTATAAAACTGATTGCTCTGTGTAATAACTGGCCTGAGGGTGGGAAGCATTTCCTGACATTGCTATGCATAACTTAAGTCTGAATCTATAGCTGAGCTGATACACTGAATTAATGGAATACCTCTGCTTTCTTTCAAGGATGCAAAAATCCTTTGATAAAGACTTTCTGTCCAGTCATTTTCATTCCTCCAGTAATATTTGCCTCAGCAGTTCTCATATCTCAATTGTTCTAGATTACATACTAAAATATTATGATGCACATACATTTATTATGTAAAACCCATGGAAGTGAGATGTTGCTGTTTGTATGTGTGTCCGGGAGTAAGGCTATTCTCTGCTTGTTTCTGTGATGCAGTGTCCTCGGAGTGAGCATAATTTTGGAGGGTGGGAGGGGCTTGCCCTCCACATGAGGATTGTAAGGGGCCTGGTCCCTTCAAAAAATAATTGCTTAAAATGTAGTATTTACTGATATGGTCACTGAGCACAAGTACATGTTATCGGAGATTCAAACTATTCTAGCTTGGACAGGACAAGGAACTGTAATTGAGCATTTTTGTTTTGGCCTGAGGCTACATGAAGGGCTGTATGGGAAAAATTTACCACATAGTCACATGACACTCTACACTACTCTGTGAAAAACTGCAGTCACCAGACAACTTCTGCAAAATACTGTTGTATAAAATGCATGGGAAGAGTTACAGTTCATGAACTCCTATGAACTTGCATCTCTTCTAGAAGCAGTGCACTACCAAGCTGGAGCATGCCACCACCATGGAAACAATGACCAACTATGGACAAAGGACTACTGAGTCTGATTATAGAATACTCACACCTTCTAAAAAAGTCAAAAGATTAAAGATAAATCAAGTTAATAAATAGCCCTGCTGCACACTCAGAAAAACTATGTGGCTTCCTGTTCACCTTTAATCCACTCTGTTTAAATGTAATATAATTTACAGAATTTTTGCTCATTGTTCCGTGCTAAGATAAAATCTATTACTGTGAGAGGTCTGCACAGAGCTATGGTTCATCTTACAATATTCACATTTTTTTTTATTTTACTTTGTTTACTGGGTTTGTTAAACAGTGTTTAGTCAAAATAATCTTTTCTGTGGAGGACTGAGAAGAAAAGCTCCAATACATTACAAGCATTTTTAAACAGACATTCCATAATATACATGAACAGACGTTAAGTCATATATATTAACAATTACACATTTATTTACTAATTAGATCACATTCATATGAATTAAAGGTCAAATTATTACAGTACAAAAGATACTTATGCATTAGTAGACGTTGAACATTGGGCATTTGGAAAGGTGTATTATTGGGTTTTTCAAACAGATACTAGATTATCTGAATAGTGCTTAGGAATTCAAAGAAATAGAGGAGGGGGAGGAACTGGATTAGGGCAAAAAATGTTAACATTGTTATTAGGAGGTGGTCTGCAAAGCAGGTTCATAGATAATTATACATATGGCTATCATAAAGGTTACATTAAAAGCATAGAAGTGGGATTGAGCAGTGTCACAAAACTGTAGACGGCTGGGAGATGCTGGTTAAAATATTCAGATGTTGGTGAATACAAGTTGTGGAACATAGGATTCTGAATAAAGACAAATAATTTGACAATATGGCAAGCTGAAGACAGCAGTGTAATTTATATTGAATAATACAGGAGCAGATCCATTGATCTGATAGGTGAATTGTTAGTTGCGTTATAAATGAGCTTGTATTCTGAATGAATTTCAGTGGTGGGTGCGGGATGTGGTACCTTGGTTTAGCTACACTGTTTGAATACAGAGAGTCAGCTGCAGAATTAGATGATTTGGTTATAGTGATTTTTCTCTAGAGGATAAAATGTTATTGGTTGAGTAGTGTTGTATTAAGTTGTTAAGGGCTGTGCAATTTTTTGTGTAGTCTAGTTAGGTGAGAGAGAGCTAGGTGAAGTGGTAGTTTTAACCAGTTTAATTCACTGAGGGCTAGGCAGTGGTGTTCTAGTTTTATAGTTTACTGCAAATGTGGCTATTGTATTTTAACATTGTTCAAATCTGGACATTTGTGAGTCTTGAAGGTTAATGAAGATTGTGAAAGCATAGAGGAGAACGGACAATAAGATAGGAGAGGCTATTGATCTTCTGGCTTTGTGAGTGGGCTAAGTTTTCACTCTGTATAATGTACCTAGTTTTAAAGAAGTTTTTTAACAATGAGAGATATATGCTGGCTGAATTTTAACTAGTCATCTATGACTGCACACAGCAATTTTATATGGTCTACTTATTCTATTATGGTGTTGCTGGTAGAGATGATACTGAATACTGTTTTTGGTAGAGATGTGTTTTGGGGTAAAAAGCATTTTTAGTAGTAGTTGTGAATTATTTAGCCATGCATCAGTTGATAAGGATTGTTGTGTAAGGTCTAGGAGTTCGGAGAGAGACTTGGCATAGCTGATTAGGGATGAGTCACCAGTGTATTGAACTAGGGTAGCACTTTTTGTAGCAGTGTCGAGGTCATTGATGAATATTTTCAAAAGTATGGGCCTAGTACAAATCCTTATGGGACATCAATAGTTACAGGAAAGAAGGTGGATAAATATTGTTTCCATGTCACTGCTTGTGCTCTGTTTGAGCAGTGACTATGGAACCATCACAGTGAAGAATTAGTGAGCCCTAAGTATAAGAATTTATGTACGAGTTTCTAGCAGGAGACAGTATCAAAAGCTATCGATACATCTAGGAAGTTGGTGGAGACTAGTCTTCTGCCATTTCTGTGGGTGCTGGCAATATTAACAAAATATACCAAAACAGTAAGAGTGCTGTAATGAGGGCAGAAGCCATGCCAAGTTGAAGATGAAAGATGGTTATCTATTGGATAGCTGTGAAGTTGTGTATAAATACATTTTTTTAATATTTTTGATGCAGGTGATAAGATGGCTGCTGGCCAATAGTTTGAAAGATTTATATTGATTCTACCCTTATCCAGTGGAGTGTAATGAATGGGTTTTTTTTCATAGCAAAGGGACTTTATTTTCACATATGGCTCGTTTATCTGAATTGAAACTGGGTATGCTACAGCCTCAGCTGCTGTTTTAAGATATTCACCAGGTAGACTGTCAGGGGCAGTTGTAGTAAGCTTAAATTTGTTGAGGTAATTTTTGACAGTCTCTCTGAGAACTGGATGGAAGGAGAAATGTTGAAGAAAGTTATCTGACTGAGTAGGGATATCAATCGCTTGATTAGTCACCTAGTCTGTATAAAGTGGTTATTGGATTGTTTGGCTGTGGTACCATTTTGTTCTTATGGGTTTGGTGTTGGCTGGGTTGTCCTGGATTTCACAGTTTATTGATGGAGGCCCATACACCTCAAAACTCTCTCCTTTCTGGAAGAAAGGCATTCTCGATTCAGGATCCCCAAAGTATGGGACCATGTCGCTGTACACATCAAAAATTCCCCTACTCTCCATAACTTCCTTTTAGCCTTAATGTAATACCTAAAAGGCTTAACCTACAGGCCATCTTGTGTGGGAATCATATGGTGTTCATAAAGAATCTTTATTCGAATCCAAGTTTTTAGCTCCTTCTGTAGCAAAAAAAAGATCATCTGATTATGACTACTTGCTAACACATTTGGTCTTACATTAGCTATACGTTCCAGTCTGCTCTGTGTTTAATTAGTTTGCTCTTGATTAGCTGACTTGATGTATGTGCATTTTCTTTAACTGCCACTATGTAGCTTACACTACTAACATTAGTAAAGATTATTCAACTGTATTTCCTTCCTCTTTACTTCAACATTCGTCTGTGTAATTGTTATTTGACATGCTGTCTGCTTTGATTGCATTGCTATTATTTATAAGGCCAGCTGTGTGTTTATCTCATCTGTATGTAATACAGCACCTGTATTTACATTATATTTGCATATGCTCTTAGGAAGTCTATGAAAAAAGACCCTGGTAGCTTAGTCACTTATTAACTCAAAACAGACAGACAAACATACAAATGAACAACTTGTATTTTCAATGCCAACATATATTACCTTAAAAGGGGTATCTTAAAGATATTCAAAAGGAGATCCCTGCAAAAACATAAACAGAAAGTTTACCCCAGGGATCATTTCAATGGCTCTGCTGGACAGAGGCACAGGGAACTAATCTAAGGGGGTGGCGAAAGCCAACACATTCTGGCTAGGCTTATAAATGCCTTCGGGCAGATAGCCTAGTACCTACCTATGAACCTATGAGATAAAAATTACATCTGGAAAGGAAAATTGTAATAGATTGCCTTTATAGTGTGTATATTAGATTAAAACATATCTGAAGAAATATAAGAGGAGTTTAAACTATGCTATGTGGAAGCAAATATGGACCTAGTTTTGTTTATTTGCCCTTTGGTATCTAGGAAAGTCTGACTGAGGGGAAACACTCCATATAATTGAACATTAATAATCTCAAATGTTTTTCACACTAGCAGAAGTGATCAAAACTCATTTGATTGCTTCTGCCGGTGTTAAGTGCATGCTAGATTGTGCACAGTGGGGGTTGGAGAATTTGCCCTTTCCCCACTGTAAAGCAATCTCGGAGTTTGTGTATATAATTAGCAGGGGGGTGTGGGGAGCACAGGGGGGCTTGTCTCCCTGCAAAAACATAAATGTTTTATGTTTTCAGTGTTTTGACTTTTAGTCTTTCAGGATTGATTGTTAGCTGTTCGAGATTTGTGTACTTCGATGTTTAAAAGTACATCCTGACTGAGCCAATGACCCATATTCAGTGGACGCCTGGGGGAAAAGCTCCACAACAAATTTAGAAACAATAAACAATAGTCCATGAGTGATTACATACAAGGGGAGAAGCATTTGTTTTAAATATTTTACAATGAGTTTGGTGAGAAATGCTCCACGAACACACATAAAACATTTTACAGTAGATGATAAGCAATTATATACAAAGGGAAAAAAGCCCTACAATGTATAAAAAAAATTTACAATAGGTTGTGATGTACCTTATACAGAAGGGGATAGGAGCCTCCACAACAGACTGAAATATATTTACAGAATATTGCTAGGAGAAATTTTGATCAAGAATATAATATGCAAAATAAGTAGGAACACACTTTGAAAGTGGATAGCCTATGTCAAGTAATATACGGCTATTCAAAATATTGACTGCATTTCTAACATATGGAGGTGATAATAGAGTATTATGATGCCAAAACTGAGAGTAAAAGAATTGGATGGGGAGGAGTAATATGCAGGAGGGACAATTAAGGACTTGGATAGATTGTTGACTAGTATTAGGGAGATGATAATGTTACAGAAGGACACTAAAGAGGAAATAAACAGAAGGAAGTGTCAGTTACTAGGATGACAAAGTAGAAGAGCACACAGTAATATGGTACCATAGGCCATTACTATCTGCTACGATATGGTGGTGTTAGTGAGTTAGAGTTTGAAAGGCATAGTTATAATAAGTAGATAGTAATGCATTTGTTACGAGGGTTGTGCAAGGACAGGTCCAGGTGTCAGACAGATATTTTTTTAGACTGGTCTTGAAATTGAAAAGTTTGCTTGCACGTTTAAAGGATAAGGAGATAGAGTTCCAGAGTGGCTACATAGCCATTACAGAGAGAGGTTCCTGTTGACAGGTGTGGTTTGTAGGTAGTGAGGAGCATCTTGTTTTCTGATTGCAGTGACTTAGAGGCGGTGTATGTGTGCAATAAGTCTTGTAAGGCTTTGCTATGTTACGGTTTGTCTATTAATTGTGGACAAGGAGTAGATGGGCATTTGTATATTAATTGTGGACTAGGAGTAGCTGGGTATAAGTAAGTTGCTCTGGTAACTCAAGCTAATCAAGTTATTTTAGGACTAAGCAGTCATGGGTTCTGTTTGATGAATTAGTGGCAGGTTTTGCTGTTTCATTATAGTACTGGTTTAGTTTATTTTGGATGGAAGCTTGAAGGTTAATCAGTACTGGAGAACCATATAGTAAAGTGAAGAGCAGCAGTATGGAAGCCAGAGGTTTCCTGGATGAATCACGTAAGTAGTTTTCTATTCTAAGGAGTGTCCCTGATTTCTGGTGAGTTTTTTGATAACCTGTTCCACATGTAAGTCAAATTTCAGGTTATCATCAATTGTCAATCCTAGTATTTGGTATGAGGGATGAATTCTATAGGGTTATTATTAGAGCCTGTTATGCAGAAATATTGTTTGAGCTGTGCAAGGGCTTTTGAGAGGAATGATAGCAACTTTTTTTTTGAACTGAGTAGAAGCTGGGATGAGTTATTGAGCCATATTGCTAAGGTACCATGGGAGCTTACTGACATGTAATAACTAGACCAGAATGGTAGTTTTACCATTTTTCAGGTTGATTCTGGTAGGATCTATGATAAACTAGATGAAGTTATACAAGTTTAATCTAAAAATATTTATCTCAGAGGTGAGACTTTATCAACCAATGTTAACATTGTCGAGTGTAATTTTTTTCTGTGTGTACCTTGTGGGATAGCCAGGAAAGGATGTCCTCCAATGTGCTGATATTGACTCCAGGTGAAATATAAAGGGCCGTCATACATATTGTTTTTTGTGTGTTTAGTTTTAGGTTACTTAGAAGTAGTTTGCCATTGTGGAAGGATGGTATGGCAGATGGGAAAGGTTCATAGGTAGGTACCAGGCTATCTGCCTGAGGCATTTATAAGCCTAGCCAGAGTGTGTCGGCTTTCACCGGCCCATTGATTAATTAACTGATCCTCTGTCAAGCAGAGCCAATGAAGTGATCCCAGGGGTGTATTTTCTGTTACCCATCCACTCGTTAAGGTTCCTCTTGAAGAGCGGTAGTGAGGGGCTCTGCCTAATGTAGTTTGGAATTTTGTTCCAAAGCATGGGAAGTCTCTGTGACAGGAATCTATCCCTCCAGCATGTTCTATTTATTGTTGTGGTGAGGTTTAGCTCACTAGAGCACCTGGCTCGCAGTGACTTGGATTTCTTTAGGTCAAGCATGTCCATCAATTCTGAGTTGGGCATGGCTTTGTAAGTCAGGCAGAGATCACCTCTGAGTAAGCGATATGCCACTGAGTACAGCTGGAGTTTTTTCAGTCGAGCTGCATAGGACATATGTTTGAGGCCAGTAATTCTCTTGGTGAGGTACTTTTGTGGTCTTTCAGCTGTTGTAAGTGTCTACTGAGGTACATCCCAAATGGGGCATTGTACTCTATGATGGGTCTGATGGGTGATGAGTAGAGGGGCACTATAATCTCTTTATTTCTAGATGCTAACCCTTTAGTAATTAGATGGGCCAAATGGAAGGATTTCCTAACGACTTTGGCAATATGATTGTCAAAGGAGAGATTACTATCTACCTGGGTCCCCAGATCTCTTATTACCTCTTCTGTATTAAGGGGGCTGCCACCTATGTGGTAATTCGTGGGTGTTTTGTTTTTCACAAACGGGATGATTATGCAATTTTTGGCATTTAGCTTAAGGCCATGACTTTGACGCCAGGTGTCCATCTCAGTAAGGCCCTTTTGGAAGATGTCTGTGTCAGCCGGAGAGTCAATTATGGCTCCCAGTTTGCAGTCATCGGGGCACTTGGTTAGCCATAGTCCTCCTGTGTTTGCCTGTACTTCTGAGAAGTATATGCTGAACAGTAGGTGTCCCAGGACCGAGCCTTGTGGGACACCACTTTTGACTGCTTTAGAGTCAGACCTGGAGCCCACTATTCTTACCGTGTGAGTTCTGTCTGTAAGCCAGTTGGCAACCCATCTCGTGACGTAGGGGTTTATGTTCAAGCTGGTGAGTTTCTCTGTAATACCTGAGTTGGGAATGGTGTCAAAAGCCTTGGCGAAGTCAAGGTAGGCTGTGTGAACCACCTTTCCCTCGTCTATTGCCTTAGTGACTGTCTCGAAGAAGTCAACCAGGTTTAGTAGGCATGATCTGCCCTTAACAAAGCCGAAGTTGGTCGGGTCAAGTGTTTGGAGGTTCCCAATGTCTTTGTTAATGAGTTCCATGATGATGCTCTCCATAGCCTTGCAGACCAGGATAGTCATGCTTATGGGGCAATAGTTACCAAGGTCAGTTGTGGCCCTTCCTTTGTGGAGAGGAATAACTGTTGCTGTGCACCATTCTATGAGCATGTAGCCTGTGAAGAGGCTGAGGATGAACACCATGTTTAGGTGGGGTTTTAGTTTGTTCTGTAGTTCGTCCAAGAAGCAGCCTGGGACACCATCTGGCCCCATTGACCCTGTGTTTTTGGCTTTTGAAAGGGCTGTTTTCACCTGTGCGTCCGTGATTTCTGGGACACTACACTTTTCTGGTATTGTTTGGGCCCATTTGGAGGTGAGAGGGGGGTGAAGTTTGCACTGAATCTATCTGCCAGGATGTTGGCAATATCAGTAGGTTCAGTATATTTTGTGCTATTTTGCACTAGTTCAGTGCATATCTGTGAGTTGCCACTTAGATTCTTAACATAGCTAAAGAAGGCTTTGTGGTTATCTTTTGAATCCTTGGCTATTTTTCTTTCAACATTAGCCTTAGATGATTTTACGAGGGACCTTAGTTTCTTACTGATCAGGGATGTCTTTTCTTCTTGGGATTTGCTTTTTTTCTGAACTAGTTTCCTCCTTCTATTGTATAGCCTGTTTATGGCAGGGGTCCACCAAACAGGTTTCCTTCTTTTAGAGGAGTGAGTCTTGGTTTTGCTAGGGATGGCATGATCCATGCATCCTTGTAGGTGCTCATAGAGTGCATTTGTAAAGGTTTCTGCATCTTGGGCAGCGTTATCCTTTAGCGTGGGGGCTGTGAAACGTACCACCTCTATCTTAAGTAAGGTGAAGTTTGCTTTAGAAAAGCTTTTTACTGTGGTTTTCTTATTTGGGGGTGATGGTGGGGTGTGGACATCCAGAGTGATTAGTTTATGGTCTGATCTAACCAGTGATGGGTTGACTTCCGGTGTGGAACACCTGTCGTCCATGTTGGTGATGACCGGGTCCAATATGTTTTCACTTCTGGTAGGGGAGTTTACCAGCTGATCCAGGGCATTTGAGTTGATGAAGTCCAGGAAGCGCTGGGTCAGAGAGTTTGTACTCAAGTAGTTTTCTCAGTTAATTTTAGGGTAATTGAAATCGCCCAATATCAGGGTGTTTGGTAGGACCTTCATGTTTTCCAGTGTCTCCAGAAAGGCGGAGTGGTGGTCCTGGGTCATGGATGGTGATCTGTAGCAGGCCACAATTTGCATTGCAGATTTGCCTGATGTTAGCTGCACATGGATGATCTCAGAGGTATCATGCTGCGCCACTAACCTGGAGGTGTAGGTATCCTTGATGAATATGGATACACCCCCTTCTTTTGTGTTTCAGTCCGTGTTCTGTGGCTGAAACGTGTGGTATTAGTTGTAGCCCGGCAGTGCTGGGGTGCTCTCTGGAGCCTTAAACCAGGTTTCAGTTACTGCACAGATGTCGACATTCTCCATACTGAGGAGTGGTTCGAGCATGTGCATTATGAGATTTAAACTCCTGGCACTGAGTAGCATAACCCTCAGTTTTTTAATTGTGCTGTTTACGAAGGTGGGTTTGAATTTTGAGCCTCGCCTAAAAAAGGCACTATGGGGGCAGCAAGTGCCTTCGCAAGTTTTCAAAAGCCTAGGGGTGATAGGTGCAAGCCTTCTCTTGTGAAGCAACATGGCTTGTTGAGTATGTCATCCCAGGCTGACAGACACTGGATTCCCTTTGAATGACACCAGAAGCTTAGCCAATTGTTGAAACTGATCATTTTTTTCTTTATACTGAGGTATCATTCTTGGTGAGGGCAGGATGCTACTCAGGGTCAGGGTCATACCAGCCTGGACTACATGATCAGAGAGCTCTTCCATGTCTCTTTTCATGTAGTCCAGGGAGGTATATCTCAGGTCATTCACACCAACATGAACAATGACAGGGTCATATTTGTACTTGTTCTGGAGTGACCTGAGTGCTTGTGCTATGTGGCGGATTCTGGCTCTTGACAGGCAACTAACAGTAACCTTCTGCTTGTCCAGCCTAGTTAGTGGGACATCAGTGTGCCTTACTATAGAGTCACCTATTACTAGTGTGTTAGGTATGTTATTTCGCCTTAAGGGCTGTGATTGTGCGGCACACTGATTTTGTGTTTTATGCGTTGTCTTGTTTGTGACGGGAGGTTCAGGTTGTTTGGGTGTCTGCTTTGGAGGTCTCTGATGCTTTTGCAGGTTTTTATTTAGAGCCTCTTAGTATGATTTTGTGTATTTATGTGTATTTTTTGCCAGTGCTGTTTTAGTAGGTCTGTGTGTGGTTGGAGGTGTGGTGCAAGTGTTAACCTTCTCCTCTTGACTGTCTGTTCCAGTCTTGGGTGAAGACAGCGTAGCCTCCAGTTTGGCTGTATAATTGCATCTCTCGCATATATTAGTGTTTTGTTATAGGAGGAGAGGGTTGTCTGTGTACATGAGGCAGTTGTAACATTGCCTCAGGATACCCAGATTTACCAGCTGGACTGGAGAGTACACCTGAAGTTGCCCTTTGGTCATGCCAGGTATATGCTACTGTGGTACTTTATTGCTACTCCTCTTGTCTTTTTGTTTACTCTATCAGTTCTAAGGATGTTAAAGCTGTGGTTGGGAGGTTGTAGGGAGTATTTCTGTGTTATTAACATTAGGTTTTAGCCAACATTCTTTTACTGCTAATATGTTTGGGGAGTGATATTTTACCCATGTGTGTACTTCTACAATTGTGTTTACAATGCTTCTGAGATTCATGTGGAATAAATTTATTTTTTTCTGCTCTCATTTATTTTGTGAGGAGAGGATATCAGGCAGGGTTGATTTATCATTTTTGGGGTAACTTGCTGCATGAGAAGGTCTAGGGTTGTGGTGAATGCCCCCTGATAGTAGTAGATTCAATAGCATACTTGTGTATCTTTGACATTTTAGTTTTTGTAGAACAACTAGTGATAGTACCTTTGATTTTTTGTTTGTGGCATGGAGTACTTTAGGTTTAATGAGGTTTGCGTAGTGATTTTTATATAAGTGGGAGGCGCTATATTGAACTGGGTGGGCGTGGGGGTTGCTAATAGGTAGAATGGTGAGTTGTGTTTGGTAAAATGCAAAGTAGATTGATAAAATGAGTATCAATGAGGTTAGAGTGAGACACAGTATCATATTGGGGAATGGGGAGTTTAGGGTATGGGGTATTTTATAGGAGGCCATATTTAAATAGCGAAGAGTAGAGTACTGGTATTGTCAGTTGTAGTAATAAGGAGATGCAAGAGGATGTTAATGGTTGTCTAGCTTTTGGTAGAAGGAAATTGTTGCATATTGGTAGTACTATTTTATGGGTAGGCTAAAGTACTTACTGCAGAGATGTAAGAGGTTGATATTAGTTGGTTAGGTTTTGGTGGAATGAAGTTGTGAACTGGTAGTATTATTTTGTAAGATGGGCAAAATATTTGTTAGTTCTAGTAACTTGATGATGCAAGATTTCATTATTGGTTAGTTAGGTTTTGGAATTTGTGTCATTTGAATCCTACCTCCAAAGTGATTAAACAAAGGCACAGAAAAATAAAAACATGCTGAAAACAAAATCTGAATTGTTTTTCTTAAGCTCAGTTAGGCAGTCGGAATCAGGTTCCAACAGTGACCTCCAATGTGGTTGAACAAGAAAACGTTTTATCACGTAAAAAAAGAACCCTCTCCCAAGCTGAATAGATTCTCCTGACTGGTCAAGAAGAAAAGAAAGTTCCAATGGCATGTCTGAACTGCACTCAAATTTAATTACTACAAGTGAACTTAGCAGGGCAACATATGGATTGTACCAGTGGCCTTTTCAATATCCTCTTAGAGAATGACAGAGATACAGAAGGTAGTCAGCAGCAGTGAAGATCATTTCCCAGGTATTAACCGATGAACAAAATGGTGTGTTGAGGGTTTTCTGTCATTTTCTTTACCAGAGCAGAGTTATGTAAAACTTTACACAAAAAATAACCTTAATTATTTGCTGCTTGATGACATTCATCAAGGCTCGTACTTAGTGCAGAGGATTAAAGCTCTGAGTTGTTAATGAGATAATTCCTATAGTCCAGGGCACAATGTTTGATTCTGTCCCCCTCCACGTACTTACTGTGTAACCCTGTACAAGTCACTTAACAAGGCAGAGTTCATGGTTTCCTTCTGTAAAGAGGAACTTCTGGGCAGTGAGGTAGGTTACTTGGTTAATAAATGTATGGCATAAACTATACAATAAAAATCCATCAACAGGATGATTCCACAATATATGTTTTTTTAAAAAACATACTTTTAATCCTTACTCTGTAGTGATACTAGTCACATGTTAGACAGTATGTGAAACTATTATCAGAAAATTATTATCCCTTCTTACAGTGGCAAAGTTTTATGACTTGTCTACCTATCGAACACTTGTACAGATGAGATATATGACCAATGTTAGATTCACAAAAGCTGATGGGGATGAGATAGTTCTTCTAGGTAGAGGTAACTGTGTCAGAGTTAACACTACTTCATTAGCTGATAGTACAAGCTATGCTGAAGTAGCTATGGGATTTTGGAATAGGTGTATGGGGCTTATACACAAATAGATGCTGAATTATTGGAACTACTAACTGCTGGACTAACCTACTTTGGTAAATGGATTAGATTTTTTTTATTTGCACCATGCTTTTCTTTTTCTGCAGTTCTGCATTTGTGAATCAAGGCAATTTTCTTGTCTTTGGAATTAATCAGTGAGGCAATGTGAGAAAGTCTGGAAAGAAACTCTTTAACAACTGTGGTAGCCAGGACATTGTGTTTAACATTGACAGCAGTGGAATGGTGCTTGTTGCTATGAATCTATGCTGGAGTTTTGTTTTATTCCAAAAGCATGCAATTTATGAAGGCTGTTTTGTGTGTGTGTGTGTGTGTGTGTGTGTGTGTGTGTGTGTGTGTGTGTGTGTGTGTGTGTGTGTGTGTGTCTGTAAATGTGTGTGTCTGTGTGTGTGTGTGATGCAGGAAGGGGAAGTTAGGCCATAGAGAATATAGGAAGTTACAGATATGTGAAGTACAGATATTATGGAGTGATACTGTAGCTTAAAGGTCTGAGGAATGTAAGTGTAATACATTCTGGAAAATGCAGAAGCTAGAGAAAGAGGTTTACCAATGTAGAGACAGAATATGAACTAACAAGAGGGGGCTGGTAGGTGAGAGGTTATGTGTTGTGGGTGATCATGGACAAATGAGTTATTAACAGCGGGAAGACCATGAGAGAACTGGGTTCAGAAGTACTGTAGGGTAAGTGGAAAGGCAAGGCTGAGGGCCACTTCACATCAAGATCAAATGTGGTAAGAAGAAGCTAGGTGATGGAGAAAAAGAAAATTGAAAGAGGACTGGCACTGGAAGGGACTTAAAAGAAGGTTACCAGTTAGAAACACAGGGGTCATAAAGGCTGGAGAAGTATAGTGGGGGGTGTGGCCATGGGGTAATGAGAATTATACAATTCTTCCTCTAAAACGTGCACGCTGATTGGCCAGCCCAACCAGCGTGCCCGTTGTAAATCCCTCAATATACTAACAGAAAAAGGTCCAGTCGCCCGGACTTTTTCCGTTAGTATAAAACACTGTCTCGCTATGTTAAAAGAGTTTAACATAGCGACACAGGTTTAAAAAAAGCAACGCAGATCTCCGTTGCTTTTTTTAAAGCTGTCTCGCTATGTTAAACTCCTTTAACATAGCGACACAGTGTGTAAAAAGCAACGGAGATCTTGCGATCTCCGTTGCTTTTTTTTTAAATCTGTCACGCTATGTTAAATGGGTTTAACATAGCGAGACAGCTTTAAAATAAGCAACGGAGATCTCCGTTGCTTATTTTAAAGCTGTCTCGCTATGTTAAACCCATTTAACATAGCGAGATAAAAAGCAACGGAGATCTTGCGTTCTCCGTTGCTTTTGCCACAACTCTGATGTACTGCGTAGGCATGCGCAGTACATCAGAACTGCCACGAATACCAGACAGCCGCGGAAGGGCAGCAAGAGGCGTATACAATGCCATTATTTAAGAAAAGTAATTATTTCTTTTCTTAAATAATGTCATTATATAATAGCAATAACCCACTTCTGGGTGTGGGTAATGCGGGATTTAACCACGGTTGTCTTTGTTTGGTCCCTCGGGCTTCGCCCTCGGGACCAAACCACGCCAACCGTGGTTAAATCCCGCATTACCCACACCCAGGCGTGGGTTATTGCTATAAGAAGACATATGGAGCAAATAGGTTTCAGTAACATTTATAATGAAACAGCAGATGAAAGGGGGATGTGGTGAAAGCTTGGAGGAAATGGGAAAGGTGGGAGAGAGAGAGAGAGAGAGAGAGCAGGTTGGTAGTTTTGCTGAGGCAAATGGGAAAATACTAATTGGGGTGGTTGATGTGGATTCTGAAGGAACAAGGCATAAGATTGCTGGAGTAGTAACAATGTTATGGAAAAGGAAACTGTTAAGGTTTAAAAGATATGGAGAAGAGGCAAGAAGAGGTTGTGGGAAGAAAGGGGAGAATTAATAATTTAGTATTTTGTTGCCAGCAGATTAGGAGTTGGAATGAAAGCAGATTATTATTAGTATGTGTTGACAAACACTTGATAGGGCACAGCAAATAACAAGTTAGGTGGCAATGAGAGAGAGAGATGGATGACATTGTTAGTCTCTATTAATAATCAGTCAAGGTAATGTGTGTGTGTTTGTGTGTGTGTGTGTGTGTGTGTGTGTGTGTGTGTGTGTGTGTGTGTGTGTGTGTGTGTGTGTGTGTTTGTGTGTGTGTGGGGTGGGGTGTGTGTGTGGGGTGGGGTGGGGTGGGTGATAAGAATGACCAAGGCTCCTGAGAGTAGTTACAAAAGAATGTGTAGTTTAGTAACATTTACACAGGTACCTCCTGTGCCAAGGGCCAATATGGAATGAAAGGGAAGACTAGGGCTCAGGGATAGCAAGGGAAAGAGGTACGTAGCTGTTGGTAGGTGAGAAATAACATGGAAGAATGAGGTCATATGCACTGTGGATAGGCGTCTTACTCACACTAATGGCAAAGAAGTGCTAAAAGAGAGGTTAGCGTGGTATGCTGAGGTATGTTCCATTTAATGTGAGGTGGAAAGGGAGAGACAGGATTAGGATGAATCTGAAGAGAAGGCTAAGTATGAGTATGAATGGAGACATGGTCGGGGTATAAGTGATACAGAGTTGAGAGGAATGGCAATAGTGGGACATGTGACTTAGGCGGAAGGTGATGTTATGCTGTACATGATAGTGCATAAATGGGAGGGTTACAAACACTTATGGAACTATGTAGGGTTCACATTGTCTGGTTAATAGAAGAATGGGTGAACAATACGCAATCTGGGTCATGGTGTGTTAGGTTTTAGGGATTTTTAAAATAGCTTGGGTAGGGACAGAGGCGTAACACTGTATGTGAGACAAGGGCCCCAAGGTAATGTGATACAAAAGAAGGATGGGATTGGGAGAACTAGGAGGAGATGAAGTAGAATATGGGTAATGTCACTGATATGCTGGACAGACTATAATGTTTTATGTAAGAAAACTGGTGGACTGATACTTTGTACAGCTTCACAATGTGAATGGGAAGAAGATAGATTAACAAGATGGAAAAGAAGCACAAGAGTAATTATCATGGGTCAGTGTATCACATGGAAATGTAACTGCATTTACTAACTGGTACATTCCCTGCAGGCACTCGGGCAGTCATCACTAGCCCAATTTCCACTTCCAAGCCACAGCCAGGTGTGAGGATTTGTTCATATGCCTTGGATAGGGATATCAGGAACTCTTCCACCTTTGTGAGCTGCTTATGTGTTGGTGGTCCACGTTCTGTGGTGGATCTGTCCTTGTTGACCTCTTGTGCCATGGGATTAACATGCAGTATCATATCTGTGACCCTGTGACACACAAATACTCATGTCCTATTTTGGCCACCATGGCATTGATATCCTGAACCCCTCCTGTGACACCTGAGCCCAGAAAAATTATCAGTTGTACCCTTGTTTAGCATGTGTATCACATGTATATGAAGGATCTGCTGTAACTTCTCAGTCTACTGTTTATTTATTTTTATTTTATTTATTTACATGTTGACGAGGGTAGAGCACTGATCTAACTAGACCATTTTCAAGCTCAGCCAATGCTTTATAACTATGATTTATACAAAACATTAATAACACATAAATTATACAATTATGTGCACGGTATTTACAAGTAGTAAGAAGTCTGTAATTAACTAAACAATTTAATGTTACAATCCTAATTTAGGTATTTACAATATAAAAATACATCTACTGACAGGAATAACATAGAAGGATGGCAGGGATGCTGACTGGAATCATTTGGTTGGAAAAGGAGCAGAAGGTATAGAAAGGAAGAGCAGAGCAATGCAAGAATAGAAAGAAGGTTTTAGAGAATAGAAACAGCCTGGTGTACTTACTATGACTCCACGCGTGAAATAAATAGTAAAAGAACCCAAATGTCTCACACTGCCTCCTCTTATAACTGTCTCCAGTAATACTGTGCCCAATCTCTCCCCATTCTATATTGACAGGAACAATTGGAATATTATTACTGCCCCCTTCCTGCAACACTGTGCTGATGGCTAGTAGTGTTCTGCATGTCCCATGCCCCAGCCTCTCACTCATAGTTATAGCCATGCTGTGTTCTATTTACTGGGAGTATTGTGCCCTCATAGAATGTATTGCACTCTGTATGCATAGGCCACAATGTGATTTTCCCATCTGGACATGTACCTGTTATGTCTTTATGCAGTGATTTTTGCCATGGTGACCACCTCCCCAGTGGATATTTTTTGTCATGCCCTTATGCTGTGTTCTGCACCATGGGCAGCATCCCAGCTGGCCATTTACCTATCATGTACCTGTGCTATGTTACCTCACCCTGCTCTACTATGTCCTCTCTGTCTCACTTGCTGCTATTCACTTTGAGTGCTCAGAACACTGCAGATATACATTACCAGGTATCTTGTCTTCCTTCACTATTCCTCATTTGTCAGTCAATGTCTTCTCCACTGAATTCATACTCCTGGTATGCTTGTATTAATATGATATTCTGCAATATGGTGGCTGTGATTCTATTATGGTAAAATGGGGATTGCAGTGTAGCTATAATGATAACGAGGTAATTTAGTAAGATCGTCTCTGAATCATTTGCTATAACTCATCGGGCTATCACCCCCGAGCAGTGCTAGCATGCTCATTCCTATCCATCCAGGGGCTGTTGGGACACATGCACACTGTACTCATGTATGGAGCCAGCAAAGCACATATTGTTATGAATCTGTGATAGTGATAGGTTTATTAGCACAACATTGTTGCCCAATGATGTGCATTATATGATGCCCAAATGTGTGGCCATTTAAGGTTACAGTTCTGCTTCCTGTCAAGATCAGCAGAGTGGACATTTCCTTTTCAGGTGCAGATTCAATAGGACTCCTGCTTTCTGGATCTGTTGCATAGAAACTATCAGTAGCACCTGCTTGGCTTTTATGATAGGCCAGGTTAGTGAGTGATGCCACTGGCATAATCTTCTCTGGCAAGCAGTGCAGATATTATTATAGGAATCTGTAGCAGTGCATTCCTGATCTTATTCACCAATGGGATCAGAGCTTAGTGAGAGCATGCCAACTCTTATTGCAAGCACTTCTCTCTCTTTATACATACATACATACATATATATATATATATATATATATATATATATATATATATATATATATATACACACACACACACACACACACACACACATATATATATATATATATATATATATATATATATATATATATATATACACACACACACACACACACACACACACACACACACATATATATATATATATATATATATATATATATATATATGCACATATATGGGTCTCATTGAGGTGGGTGAATTCATTGCATATTGCTGGCTTATTTTTGTGTGAGATTAGCAACAATGGGGAAGTGAGGAATTTGCCCCTTTCCAACTGTAGTCTGATATCAGAGTTGGTATATATAGTTATTGGGGGAGGGGTGTGTGATGGACCCCATGCAAAAAAACAGTGTTTTCTAATTGTATTTTAAATATATATATATATATATATATATATATATATATATATATATATATATATATATATATGGGTCTACTTCAAAACATTGACTTACCACATCATCAAAACCCAGTTCCTTTGCAACCAAATCAGCGAAACAGTGAACAAATGGAACTGCAAAGCCTAACGCTGGGAACTGTAACACCCACTAGAGTGGGAAGCTTCACCCACCATACCCCCCAACTAAATATACTAAATCTGAGATCACACTACAGTGGGGAAATGGCAAAGTTCACCATGGTGGCTAAGTGGTTCTTTTCCCAGGGTTAGTTTTCGATGTTCCCGCCTTTCAATGTTGTAAGGTTTCGCTGATGTGGTCTCAATGAAGTTGATGTTTTGAAGAAGACCCATATACCAACTTTAATATCACACTACAGTGAAGAGAATGGTAAATTTCCCATTCCATGCTGTATGGCGATCTCCATTTAAACTCTATGAAGTTTCAAAACTTCGATCTTATGGTCTTGACGATATGAAGTTTACATTTTGAAACTTCGAATGCAGTGAAATCCATTCATTGACTATGAGAGATAAATGCTCTACCCTGGTTAATAAATACATAAATAAGTACAAATAAACATGAGAAACTTTTTTACTCCATAGTCTATGACATTGTAATGTATCAAGCCTCCAGAATGCAGTCAAAAGTGTTCTTGTGCATTTCTGTACAAACTTCCATTCATTTTTGTGTGAACGATTAATGGCTGGCTGCAATACAGCATAGCTGGGCTGATTACATTTGGCTGACTTGTAGTTCGACCTCTCATATGTCCTCATATTTTTCTCTATCCCTTATAAATGAGGATTGCAGTCAGTTCAGAATACAAAGTGGTTCATATATCTTATTGTTTTCAAAAAGCACATTGATATGAAGCCTGTTTTTCTATTACCTTAAGTAAATTTGAGTAATATTTAAAAGATGTTCTTGATTTTGCCACGTTGCTCTCCAGTTTACTCTTGCTTTATCTGGAATACCTGAACAAATATATGAGGGCTATGCTCAGAATAATTTATTCTGCTTCATTTTTTGAGTACATATCATATGATAAGCAACTATGCATTTGGTGTGAAACAAAATATTTTACTTTCACTGTTATTATTATTTTTTTAACACAACTGGACATTTGAGGTACACAATTAAATAATGTGGCCATAATTGCTGGGTAGGGATGCTGTCTGTGGATGAAAGGACTGATTCTGCTAAACTGATAAAGAGTCATTAGTCTACCTTTGGAGGACTAGTGTGCATTTGTATAAAGCAAGTTGGAATACTTCACTGTGGCCATTTATATCACAAATATGTGAAGTTTGCACAGACAATAAAGGATCTGTAATTGATAAATATAGATATTAGTGGATTATAATGATAGCAGTTTGAGTGGACTTTTATGGTTAAATGTTCTAAAATAATCTAATTTTGTTACTATTGGTTAGAGTATTTTGTTTCACTTTTTGTTGGAAAATGTTGAAGAAATTTAAAACATATTCAGACAACTTTTGCTTTAGTAAACAATAAATATCATTTTAAAATAATCAAGAAGGTGAATATAAAATAACTTATGCAGTAATACATTTTTATTAAAAAGATGGGGTGAGGCATTGTTTGATGATGGCTCATGGCCCAATATATGTTTAATCTACCATTGGGTAGAACTCATTAAGAAGCAACAAGAAAACTTTTGGATTGACAATAAACATAAATGCACATACTAAGTAGTGTGACTGAAAGAGTAAATGTTCGAAAAAGATTGTGTATATCTTGGAAGTGGAACAAAACAGGATGTTTCTTGATTTTGAAAGACAACAGAAAAGTCATTATGAAGTTGCTGTTAAGAAAGGAATAATTAATACAGCATATAAAATATTGCATGATTACTATAAGAATCAATAAGAGGAGGTTAGAATGGATTGGGAAGAGAGATCCGATAAGCAATTCACAAAGAAACAATTGGGGATATATGTATGTCTCCCAAATATGCAACATAATCTAGAAGATTTAGTATCTTTGCCTGTAAGTGTTTACATAGGTATTTTTATACCACAAGCAGACTTCAAAGAAATTTTAATAAAGATGTTCCTTGTTTAAAAAAAGAAACGAAACAAAAAAAAACAGAAAATTAAATCTTAAATCTTTATGGCAGCTGACTGCTTATGCAACAGTAAAGAGAAAACATGGCAAGAACTGCAAACTGACCTTCAGTTACTAAAAACTGCACTAAGGGGGACATTATAGAAATGCAAAATGAAGTCATGTAATGTTTTTGGCACTGAAGAATTTATTTGTTGAAATAGTGTTGAAACTTTCTCTGCTTTGGCTCATAGTCTAGTAGTGTGGCTTGTTTTCTGGTTTCAGAGATGTGTTCTCTCTAAGCGAGGATATTTCAGGTATGCCAAAGGTTACAGAAAGCATTTTAACAAAACAACTGTCCTGAAGTGTTGTTACAGAACAAAGTGTGAAAGCAAAGAAAAGTGTGCTTGAAAAGTTCATACAAATGGAAGCACAATTAAAGGGAGAGCTGAACAAACTCAGAAAGTATGGAGGTTTATTTTGAAAAAAGTCAAAAAGGGATGATAAATGACCTTAACCAGTTAGAATGTAAAACAGACAAAGCAATATTGCTTAAAGGAGTGTTTTAACAATGTTATACAGATGTGCGTCAGCACACAGGGAGTATAACGGAAAGTCTGTCTGAACATGAACATACTTAACAAGACTGTGACATAAATGAAACTGTGGTTCAAATGGAATCCGAACTAAAATAGTTAAAGAAATATTGAGTCAAAATGAATTGCGGTGGGTGGAAAATATGCAAATTCAGAATATAAAGGCAGGGCATGTGCATGTACCTGGTGTGAAGACTATATAAAAAAAGTTTTTTCTGAGTAACAAAGCTGTGTTGTAAACCAATAAATGCTTAAGCAAAATGATACATTTACAGGGGACTGACAACAAGACACAAGAAGAGTCTAGAAAAGGCTGTGCCCCAAAAGAGAAAAGACCTACAGCTAACAATAGATATGTGGGTTTTGTATGCAGAACATGACTGCAGAGTCTAAAAATGTAAGCTACTCTGATTTTTCTGGTATGGAAAGGGAGACTTAGATGAGTTTTGTTAAGAACATATGACTTGATGTAAACTTAACGCATGATGTGGCAAAGGCAACCACATCAAAATTAGATAAGTTGTGCGAGAGACATAGAACTGATTACAAAAGCTTAGCAGTAACTTTTGTGAAATAAAGAAACAACAAAAGTTCCATGGAAAACACTTTTGCAAAGTTCAAAATATTAAAGAATGCTACAGTTCAAAACAAAAACAACTTCAGATGAAAGGAAATAAAAATACAAAGAATTATCTAAATAAAGAATCTCTTTTAAAGTACAAGCCAGATAAAATAAATTGATGAGTAAGTTTATTAATAGCCCAGTAGGAGAGTTGGGCCATCTAATACAGAAGATATAAACAAATGAAAAAAGGAAAACAAATAAATAATGCAGTAAAACAAAGGCAAAGGAAACTGAAATAAAGACTGCAGTAAAACACACCATGTAAGTGCTGCCTTACAGCATGCAGGTAAAGATATTGCAGATAAAAAAGACAAAGTGGTTGTCATGAAAGTCTTCCACACTGTTGTCTGGAAGAAGAGAAGAGAAAACCCAGTAAGAATACTTCAGGATAAAGGTGTAAAGCAACTAAAGACCAGAAACTTCAGTACTGAAATTTCCAGTCATTCCAGTCATGATAAACAAGGAAAGACCTTTACCAGAGGTTATAATAGAAGGAAAGTGTTCAGTGGTGTTTATGCCAACACAATGCATGGAAAGAATGTTTGTTATATATGGCCAGCTTTCAGAAGACAGTTTGGTCTCAGTGAAATAGATTCTGCAATCTAAGAAATTTGCTTGGTAACATTTCAAAATCCAGGTAGTACCATAAAGGTCAAGGCAGCATTGAATTAACTGTGGTTGGATGGAGGGCGGATCCATGTAGCTACAGCATCCGTATCTTGAGTTGCTCCTGGAAGACTATGACATGCATGGTCTAGATCACACTGTATAATCAGTTGGTCAGACATACATAAAGTTGGGAGACTAATGGTGTAGATTAACTCTCCCAGGTCTGAGCTAGAAGGCTATGTGGTTCAGTGGAGTTGAAAGACTTGACATTCAATAAAATGGTTCATAAATAATTGGACCATTATATTGAATGTCCGATTTTCCAACTCGACTATACCACATAACTTTCTAGCTCAGACCTGTGGGAGTTAATTTACACCATTAATCTATTAACTTCAAACATGTCTGACCAACTGATTACACAGTGTGATCTAGATCTTGCTGGTCATTGTCTTTCAGGAGCAACCCGAGATATGGATGCTGTAGCTACATGGATCTGTCCTCCATCCAACCAAAGTCAATTCAGTGCTGCCTTGACCTGTGCGGTACTTCCTGGAATTTGAAATGCTACAAATCAAATGTCTAAGATTGCAGAATGCAAGCCAGAGACAGCAGAGATGTTTGTTTCTCACTGTAGGGGGAATTGCAGAGGTATGCAGGGAGGTTCTAGTCCACAGGATCTAAACAAGCAATAGCCAGGCAAAGGCCTGCCCAAGAGTGGAATTTCACAGACTTAGAAAGGAATAAGTCTTAGTTCAAGGTGGGGCTGGAGTATCACAGATGCCAGGGTCCTGAAGGAAGACAGCTTGAAGCAGTGGCACAGACACAGACAAGGAAGGCCTATACACTTGGTATAAATGAGACTGAAAAGATCAGGATTGCTACTTTTCATTGTACTTGTGCAATGACAATAAAGGAATCTTTTCTTACACTGCAAATTAGTACATGACTGACAGAATTTCAAAGAGTTATCAAACTTCTATTGATATGACAAGGTTGCTTCACTAAATGCATGATTTAATTTGTAAATATAACCTGTGTGTGTTCTGTAAAAGTCAAAGACTGGTAATACTTATGGTATATGCAGTCATAGTTAATTCAGTCCCAAGCTGTTGACCATGTGGCAGTGAGAGCACAATAACTTTTCCTCCTTTTGTTTCTTTATCCTGTGACCACAAATCGAAGTGTAGCAACTAAGACAACTCAAATTTTGATGTAGTAAGAATACTGAAAAGGTCCAGCACAGTGGGTAGAAAACTTGAAATAATTTATTCAAAAAACAAATGGCATACTGGTTTCGGCAACAGCCTTCCTCAGTGCATTAATGCAAGTAAAAATATCTGATCCTTAAATAGATGACGTCGTTAGCATTCACAAAAGTTATTGGTTGGATTAAACATTATGACAACTCATTCAGACCAGGTTTAAATGAACCCCCTAGCCTGATGATCCAACCTGATTCCTTATTGTTTAATATAGTGTGCCAACCAACTTTAGAAAAATTGCGACTCTGAACCCTATCAATAACAGTAAATATAAATCTGGCTGTTTTATGGGCCAAGGTGTTCTTAAACAAAGCATTGGTAGCTCTCCTGTTCCTGATCTCACTGAGGTGTTCGGATATCCGAAGCCTCAGTGTTCTACTGTAGAAGTTGTACTGTGGATTCATAATTGTTCCCATTCTTTGGGTGTTCTGGACCAGTCATATCATCAGCCGAAGGTTGTTCAAGTGTATCCTTGTGTGGAACTTTATGCTCAGGAATGGGTGTGACAAAGCATCTATTTGGCTCCAGGATGTTTTGAATTTGATTTGAACCACATTTAAGGCACAAATTGAGGGTGACTATATTGTTTTGCATTCATAAGCAATATATTTGGATGTGGGTGCTGTTTGTACTGTTCTGGGGTTTGATAATTATACACATGGAGGTGAGCTCAATGATGGTATGTCTCATATATATGGTTCCCATGGTCTGAGGTTTATCAATATTTAGTGACTATCAGCCTAAGATATCTGTTCAGTTCTGGACTGGGACCTACTATCTAAAGAGCTCTATATTTTTGCATCTCTTGATTGTCAATTGTTTGCAGTTTGGGGGTCGTATTGGCTTCCTTTTTGTCAAACATCCTGGCAGACAGATTCAGCGCAAACTTCTCCCCCCTTCCCCCCTAAAGGAGCAAACACCTATCCCAAATGAATGTAATCTCCCTGACATCACAGATGCACAGGTGAAAGCTGCCCTCTCCAAAGCAAAAAACACAGCATCTATGGGACCGGACGGTGTCCCAGGCTGTGTCTTACACAAGCTCCAAGAAGAACTGAACCCTCACATTAAGTCACTGTTCAAACTTAGCCTTACTACAGGATATGTACCCAAAGAATGGCGTACAGCTATAGTGGTCCCACTCCACAAAGGTGGTGCCACAACGGACCCCGGAAACTATCGCCCCATAAGCCTGACTAGTCTGGTCTGTAAAGCTATGGAGCGTATTATCATGGAACTCATAAACAAAGACATTGGAAGCCTCCAGACACTGGACCCTATCCAATTCGGCTTTGGTAAGGGCAGATCTTGCCTCTTAAACCTAGTTGATTTCTTTGAAACAGTTACCAAAGCCATAGATGAGGGCAAGGTAGTCCACACAGCCTACCTAGACCTCGCAAAAGCTTTCGACACAATACCCCACTCGGGCATCATAAATAAGCTTACCAGCTTAAATATCAACCCCTATATCACAAGATGGGTTGCAAACTGGTTCAGAGATAGAACCCACATAGTCAGAATCACAGGTGCCATGTCCGAATCCAAACCAGTTACAAGTGGCATCCCACAGGGCTCAGTTCTGGGACCACTCTTGTTCGGTATATACTTCTCTGAGGTTCAGGCTAACACAGGGGGATTATGGCTGACAAAGTTTGCAGATGACTGCAAACTGGGGGCCATAATCGAATCTCCAGCTGACACAAGCATCCTCCAAAAGGGTCTCACAGAGATGGATGCTTGGTGCCAGAGCCACGGCCTCAAGCTAAATGCTAAAAAGTGCATAGTCATCCCCTTTAGGAAAAACAAGGTGCCCACAAATTACCACATAGGTGGTAATCCATTAATCTGGAAGAAGTAATTAGAGATTTGGGGACCAACGTAGATAGTAATCTCTCCTTTGATAATCACATTGCCAAAGTGGTTAGAAAGACCTTCTATATAGCCCACCTTATCACGAAAGGGTTCGCATCTAGATCAAGAAAGGTCATTGTGCCCCTCTACTCGTCACTCATCAGGCCCATAATTGAATACAATGCCCCTTTGGGATGTACCTTACCCGACACCTGCAGCAACTGGAGAGACCCCAAAAGTACCTCACCAAGAGGATCATGGGCTACAAACAGATGTCCTATGCAGCTCGACTAAAGAAACTCCAGCTCTACTCAGTTGCTTACCGCCTACTCAGAGGCGATCTATGCCTGACATACAAAGCCATGTCAAACCCAGAATTAATGGACATGCTCCACCTCAAAAAATCCAAGTCCCTTAGAGCTACATGCTCCAGGGACCTAAACCTCAGCACAAAAATAAATAGGACATGCTGGAGGGACAGATTCATTTCCCAAAGGCTCCCCTCACTCTAGAATAGAATCCCAATTCATGTTAGACATAGCCCCTTGCTGACCCTCTTCAAGCAAAATTTGGACGCGTGGATGGGAAATCGTAAATTCACCCCTGGGATCTCTCCTGTGTCCCTGCTAGACAGAGGCACAGTAAACTAATCTTAAAAGGGTACCTTCTGTGACCTACTTTACAGAGGCACAGTAGGCTAATCTAATAGGGAGATGGAAGCCAAATACACTCTGGCTAGGCTTATAAATGCCCTAGGGCAGATAGCCTAGTATCTACCTATGAACCTAAATGTTTTTTGGTGGTATTTTTCTGCCATTTTTCTAATATATTTGGTATTTTTTCACAAATATTTTTGACAATACATGCATATCTTGTTCTAATAATCCACGTTTTTGCTAATACTATATATATATATATATATATATATATATATATATATATATATATAGGTGTTTGCTTACATCTTTATGCCAGTCAGTTGTTGGATATCATGACCTTTTTTTAGATATAGGTTTCCTCTATACTAGTGATTATTTGAACTGAATTACTTGTTACATTCATGTTAATTGCTCATGTGCAGTTGGGATCGTTCAGTGGTCCATAAATTGATATATATTTGTGCCTTTTTGTATATTTAGGCGTATTCATTTTGTGGGGGCGAACATCATAGTTTGTAAACTGATAATTTGGATCTATACAATTTTCATAGAGTTTGCTAACTATTAATATTCAGTATGGATTTTTCCAGACTTTTACAAGGTTTAGCAGCAGACCGTGATGATTTATTAGCCTTTGGGCTTGGGCCTAATAGCAAGGAAGGAAATACTTCAGGTTCTTTGAATCCCGAGGATATTTGTGCTAGTATTTTTTTGAAGTTAACCAAGAGCATGAAATCTTTGAGGACTACCATCTGGCATCTTAAGTTATTTAAAGCCTATAAGGTTTGAGGGATCTCTCCTCGTGGGCTCTGGGTCAGAATTCAACCATTGGTTAGTATGATGGATGATACATTATTAGATGATTGGGTTCAGGCCAAACACAAGGCCTCAATGATGTTTGTGGATACTCTCATTCCCCACTATGAAAGGACCATTGATAAATTCTGTGCTGAAGTACATTCTAGTTATGAGGAGGTGAAACAGTTTGAGGGTGAGCCTTTTTCACCAAATATTTCAATCAGTTAGCCAAGGACTTGGTCCTTGAACAACAACTGAAAAATAGGAAGTTACATAAGTTTAACAGAGATGTGATGGATTATGAAAGGGGCAAACCCTTTGGGATTCAACAGAAAAATGTCAGATTTGCTGATTCTGATAGGAAGAAATCAGGGCCAAATAGAAAAAGACCACGATCAATATTAAAAAAGGGCCGTAATGCACCCAGTGGCACCTCAGGGGTTGAGTCTTCTTCAGCCACCGATATTGATTTCATCCCTTTTTCTGAGTCTCCCATTGCCAAAAGATGCCCTAGCCATGACCCTTTGGGGGGGGCAGACGCAGGGGTGGGAGGAAACATAGGGCAAATAAACAACCTGCAACAGTTGTTGGACCTATTAATACCTCAATAAGTTTAGAGAACAATGTACATAAGATTTCCAGCTATGTTCGTTCAGAAAGCGAAATAAAGCTACTCAACAGAGGTTTAAATTTTGTGCCTGTATTTTTTTTTGTTTATGAAAATTCATTGGTTAATGATGTTTTGAATTTCTGTCGACTACTGAATCTAAGACTGTTTTTTTGGGATAATGACAATACCCAAAGATCTACTGATTTTCAGTTTCATAGATCCAATTTTATTCCTCCAGTGGATAAATATGTGGGTATTTTCAAGGAGTGTGTGTTAAAAAATTTACATTTCAACAAATCCCTTATGCCAAATATTAATTATAATCTAACAAAGTCGGAACAACAAGCAATGCACTAGTTGATGGCTCAACAAAATTTGGTTGTATTACCAGTAGACAAGGTAGGGGCAATAGTGATTATGGACTGGGACAAGTATTTGACTGAAGGGGAGAGACAGTTGGGGGATGGACAATTCTATATGGGTATGCCATTAGATCCCACACTACAGTTTAAAATAGAAATTGATAATTTTCTTAATCTGGCTTTAGAGGAGGGTATTATCAACAAAAAAAAATGTTTATCATTTAACAGTTTCTGACCCTCAGTCTCAGTGCCTTTATCTCTTACCCAAAATCCACAAGAATTTGTCCTACCGCTCAGGTAGACCTATTGTCTCCGGACATGGATCATTGACGGAACCACTGTCGGCCTTTCTGATGAAATATCTCCAGCCCCTGTTGCACTTTGTTTGTGCTAGAATTCAGGACACTACGAATTTTTTACAAATTATTGACAACATGCAATTAGAGCCTGAATGGCTAATGTGCACTTTGGATGTGTCCTCATTATATGCCAATATTCCACACTGGGCTGGGCTTGAGGCGTTGCGATTTTGGTTGGATCAGGCTAACATTTATTCCCCTGGATTCAATACATTCTTGGTGTGTTTAACTGAACACGTGTTGACCAAAAATGTTTTTTACTTTTTTGGTAAATGTTTTTGGCAAGTTAAGGGTATGGCTATGGGGGCAACTTTTGCCGCCATTTATGCAGATCTGTTCATGGGCTATATTGAACATCAGCTCATTTATGATGATTCACACAACTTATTTCTTGGAGAAATTGACATCTGGCGATGCTACTTGGATGATTGTTGGATGGTGTGGAGGGGGGATTTGTTTTTTTCACAGGAATTTGTTGAATACCTCAACCAGAACAAATGGGGCATACAATTTACCTTGAAAGCCAATAAAGATACCATCACTTTTTTAGATGTGAAGGTTATTAGGAATCTGGATCATACCCTAAAAACTGAGATTTTTTTGCAAATATCCTCAGTACAATACATTACTACATGCTGGTAGTCATCACCCCCCACATCATCCGCAATATACCCAAGTCACAATTTTTGAGAATGCGTCACATTTGCTCTACACAGGGCACTTATGCCCACTGTGAACAAGATCTGCATAACCGTTTTATCCAGAGGGGATATAAAGATAGTAATATCTGTCAGGCCAGGGGTTATGTTAGACAACAACCCAGAGCAAATGTATTACAGTATAAAAAGTCTGATGTCAACAGGGATGGACAACAGACCATTTGAGTGGTAATTACCTTTGTCAGGAATTTTCAGACCTTTAAGCTGGTTATTAATCAACATTGGGATATCCTAAAAAGCCAATGTCAAGCTCAATGATATTCTTTCTTCCACGTTTATTTTCTTTTCGTAGGGGGCCCACTTTAGAGTGCCATTTTAGCCATTATAAACACAAGGTTCCACCTACACTCCAACAGTCTACTATATTTGGGAATAAGGTCAAGGGATGTGTACCTTGTGGACATTGTTCCACATGTCCCCATATATTCAAAACCAATAATTTCACTAGCTCTAACACCCCAAAGGTCTATGACATTTTATGTTTTGGAAATTGCAGTTCTGAATGGATTGTTTATTTGGCTACCTGTTCTTGTTCGGCATTTTATGTTGGACAAATGTCTAGACACTGAGGCTTTGGATATCCAAACACCTCAGTGAGATCAGGAAAAGGAGAGCTACCAATGCTTTGTTTAAGCACACCTTGGCCCATAAAACAGCCAGATTTACATTTACTGTTATTGATAGGGTTCAGGGTCATAATTTTTCTAAAGTTGGTTGGCACACTATATTAAACAATAAGGAATCAGGTTGGATCATCAGGCTAGGGGGGGTTGTTTAAACCTGGTCTGAATGAGTTGTCATAATGTTTAATCCAGCCAATAACTTTTGTGAAGGATCAGATATTTTTACTTGTGTTAATGCACTGAGGAAGGCTGTTGCTGAAACCGGTATGCCATTTATTTTTTGAAGCTATCTGAATAAATTATTTCAAGTTTTCTACCCACTGTGCTGGACCTTTTTGGTTTTGATTTATTGCCTTGGTTGGTTTGGTCCGTGCACATCCATAAGTGCGGGTGTCTGTGTTTGGTAGTAAGAATACTGACAAAAAACTCTGCTCTTTGAGCTATGATAACAAGTCACATGGTAAACAGGTAGTGCTCCCATTTATACAGGCCTCACAGTAAAGGGGTATTTTATATCAAAAGGATTAAAAATAGTTGGTATGGTGGTAGCATTGTTACCTCACAGCAAGAGGTTCTCCCGTTCGATTCTTGGCTGGGCTTGGGAGTGCCTTCTGTGTGGAGTCTGCATGTCCTCCGTGGGGTTGGGTAGCATTAGAAAGACATGCGTACATAAATGGGCGTGCCTTCGTTGAAGGTTGGGCATTGAGCTGGCACCTCGGCGTTTCATAAAAATCTACTGCCAATCATTAGCGGATTGGAGTTCCGCTGTGGCAACCCCTTACTGGGCAAATCCGAAAGACAAATAACATCAACATAGGTCTTTAGTTCATTAAGATAGCCTGTTTTCAAGCATAAGTGACATTGGCAGTACTGGATCTCCTTGAACTGAAATGATGCCCTCTGCACCTACAGCCTCTGGCTTCAGGCCCTTGAACACCTCAAGACAGTCTGGTATTTATTGACAAATACTTGTCAGATATTTGGTATTATCATTTGCTTTATACAAAGCTGTACAATTCCACATGAAAGCAAAGTACACCAAATCATCATGCTGCAAAGGTTTATGCAATGTCTACAAGACCAGTATAGTGTAGAATGACCTTGCTTTATATACATCCATTTGGAGGCCTTTCTACTGGTTGAACTGTACAGACGCTGTGAGCTTGCTTATCTCTGCATTCTTTACATCTATGTTATATAACTGCATTTCACTGTATTGCTGGCCTTGGCTATAAATATATATTGATATGTAATTAATTGGCAGATGTTTTATAGCAATTCCACTTGCTTAACTTAGAATGACAAACTGCTCCAAATCAGCTTAATTTCTCTTTTGCATGCCAACAAACATATCTCTCAAGAATTCTGGATAAAGCCAAAAACAAAATGGGGACAAAGGTGCCAAATCAGGGAAGATATGTAAATATTCCTCTAACTCACTTAGAAATCTAATAGAACAACAGGCTTTGTATCAACATGTATTTTCTGGAGAATAAGAAATATGAAACACTAATGTCTGACGTTATTTACTGACTGTAATTCTCAGCAAATTACCAGAAAATCAAAACTTTTATAAGGGACTGTGCAAAAATATTACAAAGAATCATGGATATTCTGTAAAATCAGGGACAGTTAAGAGGTATGTCTGCAACGAAGAACTTGAGAATACCCAGTTGGAGTAAGACAAAGACTCTCCATCTTAACTACCTTGTAGAACTGTGTCCACCTGCATGGTTCTGTTCATGACAGTGGATGTTTAGACTATGGGCACTATGGGACCTTAATGGATGGTACCACAAAGTTGTGGTTTCGCATGGTAGAAAATGTAGAAAACATTTGCTGAAAAATATACCTATTTGTTAATATTAAAAAGGAATAAAAGCAGGGTTGCTGAAGAGTTATCCTGTGTTGGCATATAAGGCATCCTCCAAAGCAATACTGATAGAATTACTGCACATCAGCAAGTTAAATTGCTTTAGAAATGCTTGTTCTAGGGATCTAAACATCTTCTGCAGCATCAACAGAATGGTTTGGTGGGACAGGTTTATCTGGCTGAGGATAGTGTTGCTCTGGAACAGACTCACCATCCATATATTGATTGTTAAATCCCACTTACCTACGTTTTGTTGAAATATCACTCCTGTTTCCTGCTTTTATGTGTGCATTTCATTGTATTTTGTAAAAACCAAAATGCTCTTCCTCTCACTGCTCCTACTGTAAGACTGTATTGAAACTGTCTTTAGCAAGAGATTTCCAGCTAGCTATTTAATTGGTTTCTGGTAGCATTGCACGTGTGTGTCTCTTCTATTATGTTTTTATATTAGGAGGACTGAGTTTATCTTGTGGCAGGAGGTGTTTGTCTGATCTATTTGAGTTGGAAAACACAACAAAGTCCTCATAGTGTAGTCGTTTTCTGACCAGTGGGCTCAGTTAGTTTACTGTTTTTTCTGTACTGCTATGAATTTGTTGCTCACTGTGCAGTGACACTTAGCAGTGCCTGTACTGCAGCAAACACCTAGAAAGCAAGTTTTCCCTATAGAATGGTCCATAAAACTGTTCCCTGTAAAGCAGTAAATATAGAGCAAATACCTTTCACGCCAGCAAGCTTAGAGCAGCTAGTTGGTCGTTGAGTTGCAATATCTAAAGATTTAGTTGTTTTCAGTATTGTGTAAACATTAAAGTTAGTAGAATTTAGTACTGTTGAGCATAATCTGCCCCAATAAAGCACTCTTAATAAACTTTTAACCACAATACACCACCACCTTATATCTCACCATTCAGAGGACTGGACAGCATGGATATGCAATTTCCTAACTTCTCTGTAGCTATTTTGGTGGATATGGGCATCTTGAGACAATGTAGCAGTTGTCTAATTTTTACTGACATCCACTTAATCCTTAAAGAAACATACACAGTGTGATAGCTGTGCTTACAGAATGACTGAGGGCTAAATACTCACATATGAGTGTACATCAGGCTGTCAAAATCACACACACACCACCCACTTTACATAGCACTCACCTCACATAGCACACATCACACATGTAGACTAATGTATGTTGAGGCACCTAAAAGCAATCTTCCTAAATAACAAAGAACACCTAGAATACCTATTGGCAAAACTATGCCTCCACAAGTCTAAAGGCACTTAGAAAAAACAACACTTAATACCCCACCTACAGTCACACTCAATGGAGCCCCAAACACTAAGGTCCTAAGGCAAGCAAACATACTTCTCAGGACTCTCATCATAAAGCCAAGAAGACAGCCATAATGGGCCCTGATAACATCCTGGGATGCCTCCAGAACAGTCTAAAATATGAATTACTATTTAACTATGGTCTTAACGTAGGCTTTGTGCCACGAGAATGGAGAACTGCGATGGTCATTCCCTTTCATAAGGGAGGACTTTCAACAGATCCAGGAAACTACTGACCCATTAGTCTGATTAGTCTTATTTGCAAAGCCATGTAAATAATTATCATGGAAATTATCAACAAAGACATAGGAGACCTCCAGATACTGGACCCATCCCAGTTTGGATTTGTTAAAGGAAGGTCACGCTTACTAAACTTGGTGGACTTCTTTAAAAAGGTCACTAAAGCAATGGATGAGGGGAAAGTGGTGCATAATTCTTACGTAGATATAACTAAAACATTTGACACAATATCCCACTCATGCATTGTCAAAAAACTTATGGAACGAGGCATAAACCCCTTTATAATATGCTGGATATCCAGATGACTGACAGATAAGACCCAAGAGGGTTAGGATAGGTGATGCCACCTCCACAAAGAGGCTAGTCACCAGTGGAGTCCCTCAGGGACTCTGCGCTGGGTCCACTCTTCATTGGCACCAACTTCTAGAAGGGCAAAACTAATGACAAAGTTCTCTGGCTGACAATGTTCACAGATGATTGCAGACTGGGAGCAGTCATTGAATCCCCCCAAGATGGGAACACCCTTCAGGAAGGTCTAACACAGACAAACATTTGAGGAAAAGACATGGCATAAAAACTTAGCACCAAGAAATGCATTATAGTACCTTATGGGAAGTCAGCCATCTCAGGTAACTCTGTCATCAATAAAACAACCCTAAAAGTTGATTCTTTAGTCAGGGATCTGGGAACTCCTCTAGCCAGTAATATAGCATATGACCAACATGTGTCCAAAGTAGTAAAAAAAAAAAAAAAATCTTCCTTTGTTGCTCAACTTATAAGTAATGGCATCGCCTCTAGGTCCAGAAGGTCACTGTACCACTGTGCTTAGCCCACATCAGACCTATCATAGAGTATAATGTCCCTGTCAGTAGGCACCTGACTATACACATGCAGCAAATGGAATGTCCACAAAGTTCCTTAGAAAAAGAATACAGGGAGCAAACTACAATATCCTTTGTTGATCACCTCAAAGCTCTGTCCCTTTAATCAGTATCATACAAACTTCTGAGAGGTGATCTTCATCTGGCATACAAGGCATCCCTGGACCCCTGTTTTGATAAACCTTTTGCACATCCACAAACCAAACAGTATCAGAACTACTAAATCAAAAGACCTAAATTGGCTTACGACATAAAAGGACACATTTGAGAGACAGATATGTTTCTCAGAGAATTCCCATTTTCTGGATCAGGCTCTTCATCCATGTAAAGAGGCATTCCTCCCTAACCCTATTTAAGTGCAACTTGGACTGATGGATAGGTAATCAGACATTCACCCTTGTCTGGCACCTATGTCTCTGATGTACAGAGGCAGTCAGTAAATCACCTCCCCCCATACAACTCAAATTTTTGGATCACATTTGGTTTACTTGGCTAGGCCTATAAGGAAGGACCCTAGGTGTTGTTAGCCTAGTATACACCTATAAACCTATAAAACAAAGCTCACCCTTGTTCATATTCAAGCATAACTTGGATCTATAGATGGGAAACAGAAAATTTACCACAGGAATCTCCAAATACCACGAATGGACAGAGGCAGTTCCTAAATGCATTATCACATGCATGGGTTCCATGAAATTATCTATGGTATGATTCCAGTTATTCTCACTAGGGACAACCAACACCACAAGCTGTTCAGCGTACCAATCCTTTATTTACTGCTTTTGTCAAAACTTCATCAGAAATAAAATGTACTAAAACCCATCCCATTTTTAAACAAAACCATTTAGCAACTCATCCAATTAAACAATTAAAATTTCAAGCTTCTATTTCATTAAAATTATTGTATTGATATACAACCACTATACAAATTAACAATCAAAGAAATATTTAAAATAACTTCTTGTTGTTAAATAAGACATATAAATACTGTATTACTTTCTAACATAAATTCTACGATTTTTTACAAAACATTTAATATCTCTGGCATCGTTTAACCCTGGTTTAAAAAAATGTTCACAAAATTGCATTTTGCTGAAATGTAAATTCGATGGTTTATAGTAGACCCACACATACATATATATATATATATATATATATATATATATATATATATAGACACACACACACACACACACACACACACACACACACACACACACACACACAAAATGGATACGTCGAGTTGCCAAAGGTAGTTTTGGTGAATGCAAAAAAAAATTGAAAGCACTTCACAGAAACCACCTTCAACGAACATTAAAATCATTTTTTTCATAGATTTATGTGTGTGTGTGTGTGTGTGTGTGTGTGTGTGTGTGTGTGTGTGTGTGTTTGATTTATTAATATACATATATATATATATATATATATATATATATATATATATGGTTCTAGGACGGAAGATCGACACGCAAAAGACCGACACCGACTTCACCGACGCGAAAACACCGACACAGAAATAACCGACACTACAAACCACGGACATTTCACAGGTAAGGGGTTAAAATTCACTAATCAAGCCTACCATGTTCAGGTAAGGTGGCAGTGTTATACATGTGTGAAATTTAAACCCCTACCTGAACATGGTAGGCTTGATTAGCGAATTTTAACCCCTTACCTGTGAAATGTCCGTGGTTTGTAGTGTCGGTTATTTCATTGTCGGTGTTTTCGCGTCGGTGAAGTCGGTGTCGGTCTTTTGCATGTCGATCTTCCGTCCTAGAACCATATATATATATATATATATATATATATATATATATATATATATATATATATATATCTTTATACATATATGTATATTTTTATTATCTGAAGGATCTCAGTGGCATCCATAGCGCTCCAAGGATGACTTCTTTTCACTGTAAAACAGATGAGGACAGAAAGTGCAGAGGATGTGAAGAAGCATGAGTTCACAAGGAGAGTGACAGATGACGGAAACAATCTGAAGACACAGTAAAATCAAAAATGGTAGAATTCCAGAAAGTATGGGTCAAAGCAATGTCATTCTTACAAGGAATAAAAGAAGCAGATAGGCTGGACAAAATGATTATTATCTGGCATCACATTCTTTTTGTATATATCCACTTTAAGCAGTCTTAGTTTTGCTCTACTTTAATGTTAGATCCTGCAGACAGAGCTACTGTAAGTAGATTTATTCCTTCTGCAGCTTTGACTGCTGAGCAGTAGCTCACCAGTGATAAATAAAAACAGAGATTGTTGTACGAGCTAGTTTTATAGGACACCTTAGTGCTATCTGTTTTTTTATGTATTCTCAACTGATCTACATTTCTAACATGTTTTAATAGAGTCTTATTTCAGAAGTAATAATATCAAGCTTATATATGTATATATGTAAAATTAAGATCAAAGTTTTGCCTTATGTATGCATCAGCGTAAGCTGCAGCTGAAGTTGGGGGGCTGTTGGCTGCATAGCTCTCAACCTTCCATCTCTAAAATGAGGAACACTAGCCCTCATAATGTGGAACAAATGGGCAAAATGTGGAACACACACTAATGGCTTACTAACAACTTCAACTAGGAAGGTCATAGGATGGTTAAAATATGCTGGTTTTACTTATAAAGAAGATCTTTTAATGAATTAATATGATTTGTTTCTATTTACAATGGATTTCAGTTAAAAAAATTCCTAACACTGAATGTATGACAGTCTTTCAATATGGAACTCTGAGGAACTTCGAGGAATGTGAACTTTTTAAGACCCCAAATGAGGTACGCTCATCATAATGAGGTACACTTGCGAGGTATGGTTGGCTGTCTGTGACGCTCAGTAATGAGACAGACAGACAAGGACAGGAGGACATGAGTAGTGTAGACTGGCAAAAATTGTTCAAAGTTTGTTCTTGTATAGCTGAGCTGTACTTTCTGCAGAACAGTGACATTATGCATGCTTGTCCTGAAAGGAGCTTTATTCAACAAGGGCAGAATCACCTTCTGTGACTATTTTGCTGTGGTAATGGCTGAGCTCTTTGTATAGATAACACATAGTAGAACCGATAATTAAGTGAAATAGTCCCTATAGTAATAATGATAAAAAATAAAATGTGGGCATGGATACTGGGTAATCTTTCATGAAAAGATTTGTTTACATGTGGGACACAGTAGCAGGAAAAACAAGCACTGTAGAGGCAACTTCTCTTTAAGTAGGCAACATACTGCTGCAAAGAAGGAGACAGCAAAATGCACTATGGTAGACATGCTGTAGGAAGAGTTGCAACAAGGGAATGCAAGACTGATCACAAGATCTTCATCTGTTGAGAGGTTTTCTTTTTCAGTAGTTGTGTATTTCTCACAAGTTTACTGTTCCTGAGTTTAACATGGATTTCTTGGTTTGCTGCAGTATGTGGGTAAAACTGTATATTAGACAAATAGCAGAAAGGTATAAAGCAGTGCAGTCAGCAGTGCAAATGCTTGGGGTGAAGGAAAGCATGCTACTATACTCTGAGCAGAGCTGCATACAAAGAACAGCTGTGACTGCATCTTTTCCTTAAAATGAATATTTAGTCTCCCATTCATATCTTACAAGACAGGTTCTCCAATACAAGACAAACACCCAAGGGGCCTTCTTTGCCTTTTTGTTGATGTTTCAGCTGTTATAAAGCATAAAAGATGCAATTGCTTCAGAAACTTTAGAGTAAGTCACCAGGGACAGTTTTAGTATTTTGGGGGCCCCCAGCAAATTTTATGATAGGGCCCTGAACTTTTCCAGCATAAGAATCATCCTGTCCCTGCTACCCCTCCAAAGCACCATTTTAACTCATGCTTCAAAGCGTTAGGAGTAGTATGCATTAAGTGAACTGCTGTTTTATTGCTTTTACATGGCAATAATCCTGTATACCAAACCAAGTTGGCCAGTCTCACAGGCAGACATTCACAGTGACTGGCATTTATTTATTGACATTTGTTGACCGGGAAAGTCCAATGGGCCATTGACCCATTTTCAGAGGAGGCCCGGGGAGAAAAGCTCCACAGTAACACATTCAAAAATATAGAACATTAAGACATTTAAAAATTAAAAAAAAACATTTGTACATTATATACCATTGTGGTAGTACGTTCAACATAGAACATTTAAAATGAACATATTTATAATTCTATATTCAGAAAAAAATTCTCAGTAGGTTTAGAAGCAAGAGAGTAAAGTCAGGCAGTAAAGGGCAAAAGTACATAATGAGGTAAATTGTGAGTGTCACATAGGATAGTTTAGCATGAGGTAGGGAGGCTATGGAGGTCTGATTGTTGTGCAGGGACAGGATAGGTTTTTTTGGTAATGTAGCTTGAGTGATGACTTAAAGAGTTTTGAAGATTCCATTAGAGTTATATGGGAGGGTAATGTGTTCCAAAGTTTGGCTATATTGCAGAAGTATAGACTTTGCCCAGCTCTTTTGTTTGGTTTTATAACCTTTATTAGTTGATTTTGAGATGATCTAAGTGACCGAGTAGGAGTGTAAGTTTGCAGGACTGACTGAAGTGCTGGGCAGAGGTGGGGTTTGAAAATTAGTTTATGTGCTAGTGTTAGTTGGGTATAAGAAATATGGCTCAAGAATTTGAGCCATTTGAGTTCTGCAATTGCTTCACAGTGGTATGTGTGTCGTTAGGTTTTCCTGAGGAAAATGTAGCTATTTTATAATAGCAGGATTGCAGTTTATTACTGAGGGATGAAAGTAGGTTAGCAAAGATTGCACTTCCATATAGAAGGGAAGGGTGGAGTAGGGTGTTTGTTAGTTTAGCTTTGGTATGCTTGTTGAGGTATAATTTGTGCCTATATAGTTTAAAGTGTACTTTTTTATTATGTTATGAATATGTGGTTAAAAGGTAAGTTTGTAATCTATTGTCATACCTAGAAGTTTAGCAGTTTTAGCTATTTCTGTTTCAGTTCCATGTTTAGAAAAAATCTTAAAGTTAGTTGCTATGATGTTATATTACAACAATGTAATATACAGGCTGGCCTAAAGTGAAATCGTGGCTTAGGTGAAGGGCTCCATATTGCTGATTACTGCTTCACCTCCTTCTCACACTGCTCACACTACACTTTTCTTCCTTTTCTTATATTTTGTCATCAGCTTTTATCCCCACATCCTTTCAACACAAATAAATTGGCTAAGACGGCACTGTAATAACAGTGCAGGAAACAACTGAGTTAGGCTGGATGTATGGACATTGCTATGCCTGCAGAAGCCATCTTCTAGATGGTCTGATGTACATTTTACAGATGTGAAAGGTAAATTTAAAATCTCAGTTTTTACATCCTCTGAAGGTTGTGAGCACACAACCAGGCAAACCTCCACAATATAGTACCAGAGGCAGCAGCCCTGGATGTAGTATCTACAGAGACATAAACATACTTTAAACAATGAGTTGTGGCCTGTGGAATTGAAGAAACAGAACCACACCAAGCAGAGTTTTCATCACAGGAAGGAACTGCAGACAAAACATTCCTCATTCTTTCACAATTAGACAGAATAAACTTTAACATATGAGCCTGGCAATTCAAAATTTAAAAAAATTAAAGTTGCAGGAGCTACACCCTTTTCACATACTTATTTTCCATCCTTGTCAGAAGGGGAAGAACTAGAGTTACCAAAATGCTGCGAAGCAGCTGGATTAACTAAAGCTATAGTTGCTGGGTCAGTCTGGGATGAGTCTACAGAAATTTGAAAGTGTCAGGAACTTTGAACATTTTATCTTCTTTCTTAGGTACAGCAGGCTGGCTGTCAGGGAAACCACATACTATTGCAAACACTTCCTCCAAAGCTGGCAGCACTGTGTGGGTGGGAAGGGGTTCAGGGAATTCCAGTGGTAACATTTCATAGTATTTTCTGATGGAATGACAAACCTCAGTGTTCAGCCAGTAAAAAGACTGGTACATTCTAGAAAAGGTCTGAGAGAAAGAGAACCCTTGACTGAGATTCAGAAAGCATGCTCTCCTCCGAGTCTGAATCAGAATTCTGATTAGGAAAAAAACTGTATCTGTCCTATCACATGTCATATGATATTCAATTTCTTGAATCTCTTCAGGAAAAGAGGAATCCCTTTTTTTCTTACTTGAAACTACCTGGTAAGAAGGGCCAATTGCCTGTACAAAACCCTGAGCTAGTCCTGATAAACTACTCCTGTCCAGTGGAACTCAAGCAGGAGTAGATATATGTTTAGTTTTCTGCATTTATGTGCAGGAAAATTAGAGCAAACAGGATTTTTAATGGCAGCAACTGCTTCCCCAAGGATGGGCACATTCTGGTTAAGCAGGCACACCTTTCCTGCCCCTTCTCCCAACACTAACAAAAGTGTCTCTCCCTCACCAACTAAACAAACCCCAACAACCACAGAGGACATGGCTAACCCCCAGTCCATTGTGGCTGTATAGGCAAGTCCAGGGGATCTGGGGAAAAAGATGAGTGGTCTGAGAAGCCAGATTTGGTCACAGATGAGTCACCCAACTGTGGGTGAGGCAATTTCCTAGCTTCCTGTAGTGGCAAAGGCTGTTTAGTTAACTTTTTATGGCTGGAAAAAGGACCATTTGTGGGACTGGCAGTTTGTTTCATGGTTAAGATGAAATGGTACATATTTCCCAGGGAAACTAAGCAGCACAAGCCTGTATAATTTCAAAAATAGTATAAAGTCATTTATACACACAGAAAAGCATTCTAATGTACATTCCCAGTCCAAAAGAGTAATTTAAACACAGTTTCTCCTCAGCAAAAAATGGACTTAGTATGTTTAAATCAAGTTTTAAACTGTGAAACACAAAAATGAACTCCCATTTAAAAGTACAGCAAAGTCACATGACAGTCAATAAAACACTTATCACTAGCCTAAAAAGCACTTTCTTACACATAGAAGTAAATTTAAATATTATCATTACTATGTGGAGGTATTTTCCTCAAAGGGAACTCATCTGCTCATCAATAGAACAGCACAAGCTGACCATCTATCTTCGAAAGCCTGCACAGCAGCACATTTTTTGATGGCAAGAACGTTCTAAAGGACTTGGCACCCAGACCTCTCTTTTTAATTAGTTCAGCTCGAGCTAACAATTTGGACGTGTGGAAGGTGCCCTGAAGCTTTGGAAGTTGGTCACTTGTTATATCCTAGACAGGATATAAACCATATAGCTTAGGCTCCTGCAAAGGTGATCAATATGAAGAACATCTCTCAGAACCAAAGAGAAACAGACTGGAGCCTTTAGAAAGCAGTCCTTACTAATATAATAATAAACTGCCTTACCATAACCTTACACAATAAACATGCATTGCTACCATTTCTGTTAAAATTGTTTACATGAGAAATACACACTCCTCCTGTATGTAGGTATGCTCCTAAACAATGCTGGAAAACTCTTAAATCTGTCACAAACAACTTAGAACCCAAAACCAATGATCAAATCGAGTGGAGACATACCAAATAAAATCATTTTCCTTATTTCCACATCCATAAGCCTCCCAGTCTCAGACACTAACAGCAACTAGATGAACTCAGCCACTCCCAAAGCATCCTTATTCAATATCTATGATCTCTCACCTTTCTACTTCAAAAGTATGAAATCAAAATAGGCACAGGAAGCATTAGGAATCACTGACACTGACAAATCAAATATTCTGTTTTGCAACCCAGATTCCTAAAATGACTTGATATCACATCTGCAAACCATTATTTCTACGATCTTACACTTACCTCAGGCATACTTCCACACAGTAAAAAAAAAAACATTACCATTCTCTCAGTCCTTCATATTAACATTTTTAAATCAGCTGCAGATTATGGGCCAATTGCTATAACATGCCCTTTAGCCAAAATCATACAGAAACTATTTTCCTGAAAAATAATGGACATATTCTCTGACAATCTGCAATAATTCTGAAGTAGTTATTATACCTAAAAACAATATGTGCAGTAAGCAATCATATTTATGAAGCAATGGAAAAAGGAAACCTAACAGGAGTCTTTTTATTGACTTAAAATGTATATCTGAATCAATCAACCATATATTATTTCTCAAAGTCCTAGGTAAATTTTGTATCAGTGACACTCCTTTTAAAATGATTCTCAGCGTACCTAATGATTTTTGAGCTATGACTAAGCTCCTCTTAACAAAAATAGAAGCAGAAGTCACAAAACACTGTAACTAGCGAGGTCCTTTTTTTTCTTCTCTAAAGTGGATCTGATCAATAGCAGCTTCAGAATGATATATACTTTGTTCCCTCCAGTTTGGTGAGAAAGTGGAGGAAATCCAGAAGCAGAAAAAATGCTGCAACCAATCAAGTCCCTTTTTGCAGTAAGTGGACCTGAAAGACCTCAGGTTTAGTGTGATGTCCGATCCATTCCCTTGCTTACCGAGGGGGAAAGGTCGATGCTTGAAACTGTCAGCACTAGTCCCAAAGCACCATGCACACTCATCCATACAGACTGACACTTTCTTGCTTTCCTCGGGGCTTCCCATAGCAGCAAGTTATCTGGGGGACCCCCACAGCCACAGATTTCACGGGTGCCTAACGCTGGCTATGCGAGTCACTCATGTCAGCATTTGCAATGGTTGTATTCTGCACTAACAAAATCCCTTTCCTCTTGATATCTTGATAGCAAGTAAATTCCAGTGCAAAAGTGAAATTGCTTTTACAGGAAAGTGCTATGAACACAAAAGGAAGACAAGTAATATACTCAGGGTCCCAGTATGTAAGTGGGATGTAGGAAGTGACACTTGCATGACTTATCAATATCATAAAACAAACCTAAAGAGATAATTGCATTACTGCATTTGCAAGGTCTCCTGCAGCAGTTGACATTACCACTGTACTGTCAGCAATATTTCTGATAAAATCTGTGTTGCAAGCAGTGAGGCACAGATTGTCAGGCATCACTTCAACTGAAATGGAAAACAGTTATAGATGGGAAACTTTTAATTCACCAAATAAAATTATACTCTGAGATCAGTCATCATGGTCTGTGGCCTGGTAGTTCAAAGAAATGATAAAGAGATCACTGGTGCCATAAAGTCAAGAAGGGGCTTTCTTTAAAGAGAAATGTACTGCCTTCAAAACATTAATGAAGTCACATAAAAAGGAAGGAAAATATACCGCAGCCAATAGGCAGCTGTCTTACATGGAAACATTTGCAACTGCTGGTGGTAGATTAATACGTGTCCAGGGACTGCAGTAGAAATCACTGTCACACTGATTCTGATGTTAGTTGGCCTAAGAACAAACAAAAACAGCACCCCAGGTGGAAATGAAAGTGTGAGTGTTGAGCATTAGGGCAATCAAATCATAAACCAGATAAACCAGAAAGGAGCTGATGGCATGAGATGCTTTGAAGGACATGGATAAGATGGGAGTGCTAAGTCGGTTTATAGTACTGAACCTTAAATTCATGGGGAAGTACACATGCAATTAGCACAGACTGACTACTGCTTTCAGTAGTACCAGGCCAGTATCAAACATAATAGTTAACCCTCAGAGTACTACTGAGCATGAGTCCAGGTGTATATTGTAGCACAAGTCCTTGTGCTACATGGTTAAGAAGTTAGTCATAATTTATCCACATACATTCCACAAAAGATAATTAGGACTGACTCTAAACACAGAGCACTGTACAATCAATGCTGTTAAATACTAAATTAGACTAACAGCCTTTGAACTGATTGGAAATAGAGATATAGCCAGAGAACTGAGAACCATTCTGATTCATATATTTGGGAACTGCTAACATCTTTGTTGTACTTTTCAGGTGACTTTCCTGACATCCATGTCTTGAACATACAGAAAGTTGGTTATTATCATTATTATAAACCTGATCATAATCTTCTGTATTTTGACCTTTAAGGCTGTACTTTTGGCTGTGTTTTATAATGTGACCATCAAGTGTCACTACCCTGTATAGTATGGATCTATTTCTCATGTCCTTGGTGTGGGCTGCCATGAAAGGAGATACTGCCATCCCAGCTATCTGGAATTTTGTAAATAATTATATATCATTTGTGAATATCAACATGACTCATATAAGATTCTTGTGTTACAACTGGATTAGAAGGGTATGTCATGTGTATATCAAACCTGTTTGGACAGACGTGTGTTGAAAAGATACTTTATAAAGTACTGAGCTTAAAAATGTATCCACAGTGTACCCTCCAGGAAAAGAATAGAAATGTACATGCACTATTGTAACTGTTTAAATATATATTTTAACAAATGAAACCGGAATACAGGAAGTTAACTTCAGAAAAACAGCTGAAATTAAATTACTTTATGGCCAGGCCATAAAAAGATGTTATAGTGCAGCAACAGGCACAATGTCTATACTTGGGAGTTTTCTGTATTGTCTTGGAAGTGTTTAACTGTTTTATGACTTCCAGGATCTGCCTTAGATCTGAGGAAAAGCCCTTGTCTATGTATTTTCACAGGTAGATGTTAAATGATACCAGCTGCATCAGTGGGGGGTTTCTCCTGGGATAGAGTCAGATGACAAGAAATGATGTCATTCTACAAGCTATCCCAGCAATAATATTTGAGATATTAATTTGAGGTCTCTGAGAGAGAGAGGGAGAGAGATCATTCTGTAGTGTGTCTTGGACCTGACCAGAAGACCCATTCACCACACATTTGCCTTGCTATGAGTAAGTAAGTCTAGGGAACGGTATAATTCTCTTAGATACAGTCAGGAATATAGCAGCACTCAGTTTAGATTGTTTTTCTTTATTTACTTGAGAATGTCCTGCAATGTTGTTTTAAATATTTCCTGTGATGTTGAGCTCTGATGTCACTATAATTACATACTGAGTATTTTCTTCTTATTTTATTTATTATTAAATATATTTAAACATTTCATTGTGGCTGATCTGTCTAGAGATATTTAAGTTCTGAAAGTACTTGCATATTTATTTGGTAACACTGTGGGCCACTCCTAATAGCCTTGTTCTTGGTCAAACTACCATTTGTATTCATAGTAACATTACACAGTAAGATTGGACACCCTTTGTTAAGGGCCTTAAAGTAGTTGATAAGGAGATGGCTGGTGGCAGTGATAACTACCTTATAGTCTGGGCAGAAAGGGGCATAGCTAGTAAACCTGTGGCAGCCTTTCTCAGGTGTGCTTGTGTATATAAATCAAACCTCAAGGAGTGTCTGTGTGTCAGCTACTTGGGCAAGGACACAAAGCATCAGTTGAACAGAGAGGGTGCTGAAGGTCGTGGCTTGGCCACTCAGCTGAGATCTCAACTCTATAGATGTGCTAGTGGGGACTCTTATTGGGTATCTGGAGAAAGAGGGAGAAACCAGCACCAGACTGACTGTGGTCTCTGTGTGCTCTTAAGGTAAATTGCACTTGATGCAGAGAGCTGCATCTGGAAATACTGTGTGTGTACCTGTCATCCTCCCAATGTATATCCTCCACTGGTGCCAGTGGTGAGGATTGAGGCTTCTTGATTACTGGTCCAGTGGTGGGGCATCACATAGGCTATGACTAAGATGTTTCTGTTCTTAATCACTCCATGGTTGCAGTTAATAACCATTAAAATAAACAGAAATCTATATGAGCTTCTGGCTCTATATGCATGCATTCTACAAAGAAAGACTGAGAAGACATTTCATAGCTAGAAGTCCAATAGCTAGGTATTTAATGTGACTGCTGACACCATTATATGTGAGTTGGGCAAACAGATTTCAATTTCTGCATATCTGACCATTTTATTTTTGTTGTCTTTGACTATACAGCTGGGCCTTTAACAACAGCAGCTTGCAATGCCAAAATTAGCATTACTCATTCAAGAACAGGATGTATATTTCTTGCTAAAAAGAGAACTTAGATATATGTCTCAGGCAAACTGGATGTGTTTCCTCTTACAATGTTCTACTGTGTGATTTTAGTTTTCACACTATAAACTCATAAAGACATACTTACATTTTATAAAACAATACTGTGTTAAAAAAAAAAGTTAAACAACTCTGAGAAAGAAGTTTTTCATAATAAATGGATCGAAAATATTCAGCATTAATAGTTTAGAACAAGGACTTAATTATTTAGAATTGTGTGGCATATGGTTTACCAGAGAGGAAATACTACATTGTTGTCAGCCTTAGATTTATTGTTCAGCTGTAAATCTCATAGGTTCATAGTTTAGTACAAAGCTAACTGCCCTTGCGAGCCATTTTAAGCCTAGCCAATTATCCCTTGTGAGACTCAAACCCTGCGCCTTGTGTTTGTAAGGCAAACACCTTAACCATTAGAGACTACACAAAAGCATCTCAACTCAGAAGCAATCTAGAAAACTGTAGAACATTAAGTGCTTTGAAACAGCAACATTAACCACTGCAACAACATATCAGTACAATTTATATTATATTATTATTATTTTACTTCCCCAAAATTAAATGTAGTGGGCTGAAAGTGTTTTGCACAGTTTATACTCTAGCATGCTCATCACTTACAGTTAGTCCATCTTTTTAATATTTCTCTGACTTACCCTTTTATAACATATTCTGACTATTTTACTAAGATAGAACTATTCTTAAGGGCATATAGATAATTGCTGTTTGTCATATAGTTTTTCTATGTTTTACTCTACTACTGTAAAGATATGACAGTAAGCTTAAAAATCACAATGAATGAAAAAATATCATTTGTTTGGGTTTATGCCGGCGTCCATTACTTTATTGGATTGTAGGGGGCAAAATGGGCATAGCTTCTTGCTATTTTGAAACAAAATCTGTTTCATGAAAAAAATGAATTATTATCATTTCTTTTATGATCATGATTTTCAGACAGCTGGACTGTATCCCAAGTTGAAAAATAACAGCCTTTTATTGAGAAGACCTTCCAGAGTACCACTTAACCTTTTTGCTGAAAAAATATGCACAAGGCCTAAAATAATAGGGAGACCCAAGACCAAAAAATAGGGACATATTTTAAATATGGCTCTTAGGATTTGAGTTAGCAAGTGACTTAAACCTTGCCTGTGACATAAATAGGACCTGCTGAAGAAATGGGTATGTATCCCAGAGACTACCCCATCTGTGGGACAGGCTCCCCATCCATGTGAAGCAGAGTTCCTCCCTAATCCAATTTAAGTGCAACTTGGACAATTGGATGGGAAACCAGAAATTCATCCTGGTTTGGCACCTATGTCTCTACTGGACACTGTAAATGGTTCATCTCCCAGGGCTATGCTTACACTTATCAAGGGTATCAGATCTTGTCAGAGATTTGAGATGCATGGCTAGGCTTAAAAAGGTCCCTGCGGTCGTTAGCCTAGTAAATACCTATGAACCTATGCATTTCTCTGAAGGATATGAAGTCTGAAAGTCAATATATGTCATTATTTAGTGACTTCAATCCTCAGTGATTTATCAAAAAAACATATTTTATGAGAAACAGAAAAAAAATATGAGGCAAAAGTCTGGATAATCTGCAACGATTTGGACAGTTGAAATGTATGCTTTTCAGTCTTCAGATTAGTCAGAAAGTTCCTCTTTTGTGACATGGATTTGTACAATAGTTTTTCAGCATATCAGGCAAAGTCATAGCGACAAAATTGTGCTGGTAAATGACTATAATCCGGTTAACCTCTCAAAATGACAGGAAACAGAAAAAATAGTAATTTATGAAATTTTCTAATCCATTAAAATTAAATCAAAAAGTAAAGTATGGCACTTAATTCTGATTATGTGTGTGAAGATTGGGGGAAGATGGGCGAAGGCTGCCAGCCTAGTCAAATAGAATTTAATACATAATTCTATCATTTGTATATATATATATATATATATAAATGTAAAATACAGGCTTGTGTTCTTAAATGAAAGAAAGCACTGTAAAATGTGAACTTCAAGATTGTAGCAGCATTGCCATCTGCTGTAAGGAAGACTAAGCCAAGCATTTCAAATGTTCTTTGAAGTAAATTTTTCTAAATAGTGGTGCCAAAGTGGCTGGCTGAACACATTTTTCTATTGTCTTAACTTAAGGAATAATTGCTAGAGTGTACATGTGAAATGTCTTTTATTGTAGTTTCCTGAACAGGTGTTAAATTGCTAAATAATGTAGCCTTTTTTGCCCAGGAACTCCAGACCAAGTGTCAAAATGATGTAAGGTGTATACTGGGAAAACTTAAGTGTCAAAATTATGTAATCTGGGAGGGCCTTAGTAGAAATGTTTGTTAGTGAGTTTAAAAACTATTGTTGACAGAGATGACTGTAAGTATTTTGTCTTGGACCATCAACCCCAGCACTGCTTATGCTCTATATGTATGTAAGTAGGATTGTAGCATCACGTTTTCTCTTAAGAATACCTAAAGATTAGAAAGTCAGATTGTGTTTCTCTTTGACATCAGACCTGTCCTACTGTATTATTTTAAGTTTCTGTGTGATCTCTGAACTCTTAGATATCAATGTGGTGTAGTAGTATTGTCTTGTGTTTTAATTATTTATTATTAAATATGTTAACAACCTTTACCTGTGGCTGATTTGTGTAGAGATAAGTAAGCTCTAGAGTACATTGCATATTTATAGAGTTTATTGTAATAAGCCACTCTAATAAGCCTTAGACTGAATAGTCACATTACCAATTAGATAATAATATTGCAAAGTAATAATTGGACACCCTTTTAAAGGCCTTTGGGTAGCTGATAAGTATTAGCTGGTGGTGGCAGAAATTACTACCGTATAGTCTGGATAAAGGGGCACAGATGGAGAATCTGTGTCAGCCTTTCCCAGGAGTGTCTGTGAAGTTGTTTAAATACTTATCTCAAAGTGTGTGTGGTGTGTCAGCTACCCGAGCAGGGACACAAAGCAATGGTGGGACAGAGAGGGTACTGGAGGTTAGCTTGCCAGCTAGGCTGAAATCTGGACCCTATAGCAGTGCCAGTGGGGAATCATATTGGGGACCTGGAAAGCAAGGGAGCAACCAGCCCCAGACTGATTGTGATCTCTGTGTGCACTTAAGGGAAATTGTACTTTACTGTGTGTATTTGTTATCATTTCCTCTGCGTTGATATTACACTGTCAAAAACTCAAACTGTCAACAGAGTAATAATCGACACGAAAATGTCGAAACTCCCGAACATCGAACACACACACAAAAAAAAAAAAAACACCCAAACACAACACAAATTGCTCTATGCAGGGGGGCAAGCCCCTCTGCACCTCCACACCCCCCGCTACTTAAATATACCAACTCTGAGATCACACTACATTGCAGTAAATGGAAATCTCCCCTTATGGAGATTTCCGTTTACACGCACAATGACTTTTGCTTTTGATATTTTGGTGCCGACAATATCAGCTTCGATATTGTGGGCCTTTCAACAGGGTGAAGTAGACCCTTTCCTCTTATATGAGATGCTCTCCCTGGTGTTAGTGATGAGGACTGAGGCTCCTTGATTGCTGAGCCAGGGCACGGTCGTCGCAATGTGTATTTTGTTTTGTGTTGCTAATTTTTATATTTAAAATTATGTTTCAGAAAGCAAGTAAAGTAATTCCTAGGAATACTGTGATTAATAAAACATTCTCTTGACTTTAGACTTAGATCAGTTCTAATGAAGGATAGATTTGTATAGGGGATCTGGGAAAGTACATGTAAAAACCCTTCTAAAAGGAGATCATTATATATGAAGAAAACTTTGAATAGGACCAGATTTTAGTAGCTGGCTCAATCACTAGAGGAGCTTGCCAGGGTGTAGAAATAGTGATTACCTTAATACTGGCTCATACATCCTGGTAAGAAAGGGGATTTCTTCTCTGACTGCAGCCCTTGGTTGAGTATAATGGTTTTAGCTGGGTAAGAAAAGGAAAGGGAAAGTCCCATGGTGATCCTTTGGAGCAGGTTTATGTGCATAAGGAGGCACATATACGTGAACCACACTGATGTCACTAAAGGCTATGTGTGTGTGTGTGTGTGTGTGTGTGTGTGTGTGTGTGTGTGTGTGTTGGTGTACATGTGTGTGGATGCATGCACATGTCTTTGTGTGTATGTGTGTGTGTGTGTGTGTGTGTGTGTGTGTGTGTTGGTGTCCATGTGTGTGGGTGCATGTACATGTCTTTGTGTGTGTGTGCGCGCGTGTGTGTGTGTGTGTGTGTGTGTGTGTGTGTGTGTGTGTGTGTGTGTGTGTGCATGTTGGTGTCCATGTGTGTGGGTGCATGTACATGTCTTTGTGTGTGTGTGTGTGTGTGTGTGTGTGTGTGTGTGTGTGTGTGTGTGTGTGTGTGTGTGTGTGTGTGTGTGTTGGTGTCCGTGTGTGCGCGAGACTCATTTGAGTATGATATGTGCATATGTGTGTATATGAATGTGTACTCACAGGTGTGTGAGCTTGCATTTTGTGTGTGTGTGTGTGTGTGTGTGTGTGTGTGCGCACGCGTACGTGTGGGTATACGTGCGCGCACGCATGTGTGGATATGTGCATGGTGTGTTTTCCATTTCATATTAAAAATTTCGAACCCTTCCAAGATTAGTTCCATGGCTTATGCTCACTGCTTGTACAGATACAGTTTGTCTCACCAGCAAGCATGAACTGAATAGTAAAGAACGAATGGTGAACGGTCTCAAAAATCAATAAAGTTAATATATTTCAACATATAATTTGTAGGTCAGTACAGGTACAAGAACAATGACAACATCACATCCACCCAAGGGGGAGCAACAGTGTTTGCTGTGCCTTAATAACCTGCCTACAATGGTGAGACTACATGCTCAAACCAAATGGCAGGGTTTACATATCCTACCTCAACAGTTGTGGTTTTCAGCCACGTTCATAATTGCATATTTTTATTTATAATGTCCTGAAATTCTTCTTCTTCTTCTTTCGGCCTTTTCCCGGTTAGGGGTCACAACAGCGGATCACCTGTCCGCTCATGATTGGCAGTGGAGTTTTATGGTGTTGAGTTGCCAGCCCAGCGCCCACCTTCCACATTAGGCACACACATGCACACACTCACACCTAGGGCCAATTTAGAGTGTCCAATCAACCTACAGCATGTCTTTGGGATGTGGGAGGAACTGGAGTACCCGGAGGAAACCCACACGATCACAGGGAGGCCATGCAGACTCCGCACAGAAGGCACCCCAGCCGAGAATTGAACCAGAATTTATAATGTCCTGAAATTACTATGTTAATTTATGTATACATGGTGTGTGTGTGCATGTGTGTGTGTGTGCGTGTGGATGGGTGTTTGGGTGTGTGTGACCTTCTGTCACAAGACGTCTGGCTCTGGAATCTGTTAATGTAAAAACACAGCAAAAGCAGCTTTCAGTTGCAAATTAAACAATAAGCAACTAAGTCTCTGGCTAATTCACTCTTCTGCAAAGAGATTTGGAGGTACACAGACCAGAAAAGCCATGAGAGAAATTATTATTTTGCCACAAAATTAAATAAGTGCTTTAAAATGCTCAAAACAGTAGTGATCATTATATAAAGCATGTATAAGTGTAGTTAATGAAGAAAATATTCTTATCTTAGCTTGGATGGCTCTGGATGCAGTTGAAACACTAGAAAAGTGTTGCAGAGTTCTCTGTAAGTGAAGAAAAAGCCTTGCAACTCGTGTGATTTATAGTAAAGAAAAAAGATTATAAACTGTCTCATATGCTTTCCAGACAATAAAACAACCACACTTTCAATTTCCTGTAGTGCTTCCCAACTTGGGAAACACCTTCTGCCACAAGATGCTTGACCCTGGAATCTGGTAATGTAAAAGCACAGCTAAAGCAGATCTCAAGTGAGGATTAAGAAACAAACAACTCCCAACCAACTAAGTCCCTGGCTAATTCACCCTCCTTTAAAGAGATTTGCTGACACACAGGCTAGAAAAGCCAACAGAGAAGTAACTATTTCTGTCACAAAATTAAATAAATGCTTTACAAAATGCTCAAAAACAGTAGTGATCTCTCTATGTACAAGTGCATTTAATCTAGAAAAAATTCTTATCTTAGCTTGGATGGCACTTGATGCTTGATAATACAAATCATCAATCTACTATTTACCAAAAGTAATATGTCAAATACAAAATACATCAATCCACAAAGGATTGAAAAACAAATCAAATAGATGTGCTTGTAGGATGGGAAACCCCCGTGCAGCCTTCACACCCTCTGCTAATTATACATGACAACTAGAAGATTGCACCACACTTTGTAATGGGCATATTTCCTGATCCCCAATATACCAGAATCTCTAACTTCAAATACTGGCAAATTTCAAACAGTTGAGTTGTGATAAGGTGTGACAGCTCACCCATGCACCTACAGATATAGGGCACAGTATTTGGGGTCAGGGAATATGCCTTGTTCCCTAATATTGTACAATCTTGGAGTTAATTTTTATAATTAGCAGGGGATGGGGGTGCAGGGGGCTTGCCCCCTGCAAAAACATTTTTTGTTTTATTTTTATGTTTTAATTTTTATTGCAATGAAGCCATTGCTCAGCTCATGTGTAGTAATGTATTGATGTTTTTTGGTCAGTGTTGAGAATATTGATGCTTGGGGTCAATAGATGAAAATCAGTAGACTCATATACATTTTTGTGCGTGTGCATGTACTACTATTGGCTGATTTGAGGTATAGTCGACCTCTGTTTTGTTGACAAAGCAGATGGTTGGCAGTTGTACTAGATCAATAATGCTTTGCAATGAAAATTTGCCCTTTCAATGGGGATTGTGGCATTTTGGAGTTAGTATATATATAGTTAGCAGAAGGATATGGGGTGCAAGCCTCTACATGAGGGGTGCAGGGGGACTTGCCTCCCCACAAAAACGTTTGTTTTTAATTTGCATGATCCAGGTTTTATGCTGAGGACATGCACAGATCATATAAGGATTAATATTTTTGAAGATAACATGTCACCGTTAGTCTTATTCTTCTTCTTTCAGCTGCTCCCGTTAGGGGTCACCACAGCAGATCAACTGTTTCCATTTCTTCCTGTCCTCTGCATCTTGCTCTGTCACACCAACCACCTGCATGTCCTCTCTCACCACATCCATAACCCTTATCTTAGGCCTCCCTCTTTTCCTGTTACCTGGCAGCTTCATCCTTAGCATCTTTTTCCCAATATACTCTTATCTCTAGAGCATATCTCCACCTCTCCAGGGTCTCCTCCACCAGTTTCCTACTCTCACTACAGATCACAATGTCATCTGCAAACATCATAGTCCACAGGGACTCCTGTCTGATCTTGTCTGCCAACCTGTCCATCACCATTGCAAATAAGAAAGGGCTCAGAGCTGATCCTTGATGTAATCCCACCTCCACCTTAAACGCATCTGTCACTCCCACCGCAGACCTCACCGCTGTCACACTACCCTTGTACATATCCTGTACCACTCTTACATACTTCTCTGCCACTCCTGACTTCCTCATACAATACCACAACTCCTCTCTAGGCACCCTGTCATATGCTTTCTCTAAATCCACAAAGACACAATGCAACTCCTTCTGACCTTCTCTGTACTTCTCCATCAACACTCTCAGAGCAAACATCGCATCTGTAGTGCTCTTTCCTGGCATGAAACCATACTGCTGATCACTAATCATCACCTCCCTTCTTAACCTAGTTCCACTACTCTTTCCCATAACTTCATGCTGTGACTGATCAGTTTAATCCCTCTGTAGTTACTACAGCTCTGCACATCACCCTTATTCTACATGTCAACGTTAGTATTGTCATCAAACAACAATTCAGCTTGTATCACTAGAGTGTATATATATATATATATATATATATATATATATATATATATATATATATATATATACTCACACACACACACACACACACACACACACACACACACACACACACACACACACACACACACACACACACACACACACATTCTCAGCTTCTCACTACTTATATACAGTTTTTTGACTGTGCATGCCTCAAATGTCTGATTGTAATCAAATGAAAGAATACACGAATACTAGCCCAGTAATATATTTCAGATAGTTTTTGTCTGGCACCTGTAGTGTAAACCATTAGAACTATCCCACACAAACATGGCCACCTTCTTGACTGTGAACAGTTCAGATGTTCAGTTATGAACAATGTCTGAATTAATGTTTAAAAATAATCACAGTAATATATTTTGGTTAGTTGCTGTCCAACACATACAGTAATATTAGGGTTGGGGGAAGGGGCAGGACTAGGGTTAGCACCCATTACTAAGGTGGGCATGGGCATGGGGCTCCACCTAACCCTGCCCCTTCACCTAGCCCTAACCCTATACCTTCCCTTAAAAAAAAAAAAAAAAAATCCTGTAATACTGCCACTACACAAGGCCCACTCAAACCACGAACAGGCATAAACAAACACTAGTAACACTACATCTATCTCCTCACATATTGACAACTCTAACCGGAACTGCCAAACACATGCACAAACACTCTCACCCCTAAACCTGTCTCACCTGTATCAATAAAACATACCTTCAGCATTTTCACTGTCTGGCTATTCGTACATTTGTCATTACATACTAACCTAAGCTTTTGCCAACCAAATCTACGTTTAACAAAATGCAGGGGAAATCTATTTATAACACATACACACACACACACACACACACACACACACACACACACACACACACACACACACACACACACACACACAGACATATCCATACCATTATATAATGTCCCTATTGCTGATGCAATTCCTTTTTTCTGTAATGAAATAACAGTAGAAGAATAACTTCTGAGCAAGCGAAACAGTGTGCTTACAGGAATGTACACATTTCTAGTTGGGAGCACTATTGCATTTTACTAGTACTTAAGAGACATATGGCAAGGGCTTTAGATGCAGCATACTGTCTTTGTATTACAGTATGATATACTGCTATGTAAACATTCAGGAAGAAAGGGTCAGTTTCACTCTATAAGTAGATAAATAGTTGTCAGTACAGGTACTGCAACATAGAGCATTCTTTCACAATTCATGCTGGATGCCATGAGTATGGAAGAATAAGTGAATGGGACAGAAAGACAAGAGGACAAGAGGAGCTGTTCCAAAGTTCACATACCATGTGTAATATGTGTGCTTTTAAAATAAAGAATAGCTAAAACAGACATGAAGTGTTGGACTGCCAACTCTCAAAACTGTAACTTTACTGTTAGTCTTTTCAGCAGAACATTAAAACCAGACAACATAACTTTACACCCTGATAATCAAACATTGCAATGTATTAACATACATTGCAGCCCATCTTTAAAAAAAAAAAAAAAAAAAAATGAACATTTGTGATAGTGACCTTAATAAATGTATTTAAGCATATGTCTTGACACCAAAGTTCACGCCAGCACGTAAAAATCTACTGCCAATCATTAGCGGACCGGAGTTCCGCTGTGGCGACCCCTAACCGGGAAAAGCCGAAAGGCAGTTTTTATTACACAGATTTTTTAATATATATTTTCACACTAAACTGTGTATTGATGGCATAAAAAATTGTTATATATAAGAGCATTTATTATTAACATATCATCAGTTCATGAACTGTCAGTATGTTTCGTGGGCTTTCTCAAGGGACTTCTACATTTTTAAAACTACGGGGATCGGGTCAATTACATACTTCAGTGGTACTGACAATGTAAGATTTACTTAGTTTATTGATAAACCTGGTGACAGTTCTGAAACTGTCCCTTCCTTGGACACCTATGCAGATGCCTCATTTGACACCTGTATATCAGCTAAATAGTCTTGGGACAAAACTTCTTTGACACTTACAGTTAATCTCAGACTCAGCTCATTTAAGGTTGGTGTGGGTTATTTTTTTTTTGACAATTCTGCTGAGTTTGTATCTGACCTTCTTCCTTTATATCAAAGACTTGTGTCTGATCTATCATAACAAAATTGTTGTTGTTGCTTTATCTGGTTTCTATTTTCAAGAAGCTACAATGAAGCAGACATTTGAATTCTCTTCCTCAGTCAATAACCCATTAGCATTTGAAATTATAGCGTTGTCGCCTCATAGCAAGACGTTGTGCCGTTCGATTCTCAGCTAGTGCGTCTTCTGTGTGGAGGTATGCGTGAATGGGCGTACCTTCGTTGAAGGTTGTGCGTCAGGGCTGGCAAACTTGGCACGTAAAAAATCTACTGCCACTCATTAGCGGACCAGAGTTCCGCTGTGGCGACCCCTAACCGGGAAAAGCCGAAAGACACAAACAAACAAACCAGCACCTCACATAAGGAATACTTTTGTAGTTTACTGAAACGAGAAGTTAGTGCTTATTTCATTACCAACTGCTTTACAATATGGGCTGTAGTCTAAGTATAATAATTTGTCTGTATGTATTGAAGACATAAAATAATACAAAGGAACTCCCATCTCTTTGAAAACACGTTTACATTCAGCAATAGCTTACTATGGTTCATTTTCTGACATGACAACATCAGGAACCTTCTGTCTCTTGTAAATATTAATCCACACATATGTATTCATCCTAATATGATAAATTTAAGATGCATATCAATCTATCTATAGATACAGAAACCGAAACAGATAGAGATATTAAAACTTTATAAATCCTCCAGCTGAGACCAGATAGTCACTAAAACAGTTTTTTACAATATAAAATGGTATTTTCCTTCCTTACAAATGACTTGGAATTTCTTTAGGCAATAAATAAGCCATCACATGTGCATTATATAGCTAGTAATAAAACAAACACAAATCAATTAAACAGTGAGCCCATTTCCTGAGTACAATAATGTCCTCCAGAATGGGTGCTAGAAGTAAATAATGGATTTTCCAGGGTTGGAGAGGTCCTTGCCTTGCAGTGCTGGGCCTCACAACACCCCTGGCTAGTGTGTTATTTCACCTGCAATGCCCATACATTTGGACGTAATTGCTTGACTTTCTCTCACTTTGCTTATGCTTTTCCTGTATCTGAATTAGACATCATTATTTTTGGTGGAGTATTGTTACAATGTAAATTACACTCGGCTCATTTTAGAATGACTTGTTCCACCTGCTTTGCATTCCAGGTCATAATGCATCACATGCCTTTACTTGACTCTAAATGAGATGTATGCATTTTCTCTAACACTTATTTTCAAGTCTGATTTGGAGCTGACTAATTGACTGCTTTGAACAGCAAGTTCATAATAAAATCTACTATTTATATATGACAAATAATGCTGAACATCACTTTTCTATTGTAGTTAACTCATCATGGCATTTTTGTCATCAGCTTAATTTATGAACGTTTCCTTACACATCTGAAACTCTTTAAGCAGATTTATATCATAGCTAACTGTGGTATGTCTCATTTAACTTTCATTTCACTTCTGTACACACCTTTCTGCTGATATAAGCATGGCTGCTTCAACATATCTCTTAACTACAGCTGACTTCCTGATTTACAGCTTACTGTCAAGTCATAGTTTTATAAACTTAGAAGCATTTGCAGCCATAATGATGCCATGTGCAGGAACTTCCTGAATATGCAGACTAATTGTTTATGATCACTCTCTGTCTGAATGCCTTATCTCTTTCTATAGCTAGAGAGATATAGATATAGATATTGGCATGTCAAAGCCATACACAATTGCTAGAAATTTTTTTTTTTTTTTTTTCAGTCTGAAACGATAATTTCCATCAATCAATAAATGCTCTTTAATGCACATAGCTGGTTTCTCTTCATGCAAAATCACTATATCAATATAATTTGACTGGCATTTACATATAACATAACTAACATATTATCCATGTTAAAATTAATTAATTGAACAATTGAAATCTACTTTTTTGCCCCACACACCAGTGTCATGACTCATTTTCTTCTGAATAGTTTCCTAGTGGCACCCTTAAATCAGTCTTATTTGAAATAAACTTTGAAAGATAGTGCAGCAGACCTGAAATTTTTTTAAGTTACCTCTCTAACCCTCTTCAAGAGTAACCTGGATGACTGGATGGGAAACCGAAAATATACCCCTGGGATCCCATCTGCATCCCTGCTGGATAGGGGAAACAGATGCTGACTTTGTGGGAACATGGGCAAAATTTTTGGCTAGGCTTATAAAGGCCTCCAAGTCAATAACCTAGTATCATCCTAAGAGCCTATGAACCTAAGCGTTTGCTTATCATCTGGTGAAGTTAATTGTACTACAGCTGTGATACTTTTATTTTCTTGTTTGAAATTTTTGAAAGTTAAAAATTACCTTTATATCTCAACTTTATGACTGTAATTTTCTAATTACTTGTGCTTAGCTTAACACTATCAAGACCTACAATAAATTAGTTAAGAGGTCTCTGAAATTGTATATATGGTCATGGCATACCCCTTATGTACTGGCATCAATTTTGTAGGCTCAGACTGTAGTGATATCTGGTTATAGAAGTACCCGCACACAGGGCACAGGGTTAAACATTTTTCCTAACCTTTCCATTCATCCAGCTCAGCTGTTGATCTGAGTGGAGATTTATTCTGGAGCTACAGATAATGGCTGACTTCCACCAGTACATCAATCTTGTCCTTCCCTTGAGGAGAGGTGAGCAGGCAAAGCCTTGTCAATCCTCCCTACAAACTTTGCTAATCATAATCAGAGCACCTGTATCCTAATCAGTGCTTTACCCCACTGTGTCAGTAGTTGTAATAATTTCTTCTGCAGTATGTAAGAGACAGCATTTTCTTTTTTTAGCTTCAATTATGTCTGGCACATTTTATCAGGGTTAACTGCAACAACCATATTGATTAACCAGTAATTAGACTCAATCTGCTTCTCATCATTACCCATATTTCTTTTAAAGTCCAGCTCTCAGTGCGACTGTAGTTTTTCTTGGATCATGCATAACTCGTAATATGACAAGGTCTGTCTTAGTATGGTGATCTACTGGGAAATATCTCAGATCAGTAAATAATTAGAATTATCACTCTTCACATACACATCAGATTTGTTCTATTATTCCATGCTTTTGACATGTCAAATGATAGAATATAGAAAGAATTTCTATTCCAGATATTTGGAAATGAATTTTATATTTCTTATATTCACAGGTAAGCAAGTTTTAACCTGATGGCCTGAATAAATATATGGATTGACATTCAAGGATTCTTATAATTTTAAATGTTTAAGTAGACAGCACATTACACTCTACATCAGTGTCAAGTTTAAGTACCTCACTCTTATTTCTCTTTCTTAGATTCATACTCTTTTACCCTTGCACTGTTTCCATATATATCGCAATACATATATCTCATTTTCATGGTTTTCTTCTAGTACATACATTCCTTTTGATTGGAGTATCATATCCGTCATTTTCTGCACTTTAGCAATTTCATTTATTTTGCCACAGTTCTTAAATAACTGACAACAACATGCAAGTCATTTTATTTTTATGTTTACAGTCACAGCTCATGCAATAACACACTTTTCATGCTTCTGCTTCTTCTTCACCTAACTGATTTCCACTCTATCCTTGACAAATCATCTATCTTTATTATAGCATATAATTTTTCTTCTAACTCTTTTAGCTTTCATTCAGTCATTGAAGTGATTTCACTTGGTCTGCATCTGTGTATACTTTTTGCTTTGTTCAGTGATAAATCTGCTTCTTGTAATAATTTGTTTCTTAACCGATCATTTCAATGCCACAACATACTAATGAATAACTTGACTCACCAAACTGACAATGTTTTGTTTAGATCTTTAATTCATATACTTCAATTTCTTCTTCCCAATAGCATGCAGAAATGTGTCACACTGCACATTCTTGTGTTTTATTCAGCTATTCCTCTCACAAAAGGAAATTATACTTCAGGATACACAATTTCCTACTTTTCAAACAAACGGCCTTGAATAAAAAATATTTCCAGGATGACGTGGCTGCAGCATGTGTCAAATGAATAAACAAGCAAAGCCTGCTTCCGGTCTGATTGCACTGGCTTCACTTTTGCCAGCATATAATATCTGGGTTTTTCAGATGCAAAATATACGATACATGATACTGCTGTCTCTTTGACTTTACTTTTTAGATTGTATGGCAGTATATTGAAACCATACAACATGACTTTTATCTTGGCATTTAGATATGGTTAGGTGCCACTCTGTTAAAGAGATGTACCATACACTGCATTAGGACAGATCAAATAAACACATTTGTCTTCTTCTACTGACTGTGTAAGAATGACAGAAAGGACAACGATTTGGTCTATCAAAACACCTATAAGAAAACACTTTTAAGTGTGGCACATGCCACTGTTTGCTCTGACATCTCCTGCGCTTGAATAGAAAAAAAGGAAGTGTGGTGTCCCTCAGAGTAACAGCATGGCTGGAACTGGATTTTATGATTTTTGAGATGGCCAGAAAGACATTTGTTTTTAAATTTTTTTTTGCTCTTCCTCCAGATCTGTCCATTGGTTCCATTACTTTTACCTAACTGGTCCATTCATTTTGTCAGGGTGACAGATACACATCTCCTGGCTAGGTGAGAGTCCTACAGCCCATACTTTCCTGCCAGGGTACCCAGTCAGATGATTTGTTCCTCAATGGCAAATGTTGGTGATAAGGGCGAGGTCAACTTTAGGCCGAATGGAGCAGGCTACCCTTCCACTTTGAAAGCTACACTCCTTGCAGCATCTTTCTGGGGCTCTACTCATTAGTGTCTGTTATAGTGCATACCAACCTGAAATGCTGACTTCCTCTAGCCTGGGAATTTACATGGGAGTGGTATGTGCTTGCCAGGTGTGTGGTCTGGAGGTGTAACTCCCAGTTCTCCCTCTAAGTGTCATCTAAGTGGCACTGTAGAGTCATGTCCCTCACCTAAGGACAGGTGAGCATCAGTGGCTACCCACTTCTTTACCCCCTACCTCAGCTCTTCCAGCACCTGAGTCACTAGACAAACTCAGGTCATCCAGGATGCAGTCAGGGCTTTATCCCTCTAAACCACAGAGTCCAGGAAGGGCCTTCTTAATTTGAAATAAAGCTTAAAGAAATTATTAAAATAGGACTTCAAAGTATAATGCACTCCATGCCCATGCCTTGTCAGTTTGCTTTTTTCCTACAAGTCATCTTTAAGCACAATCTGGACCAATGGATTTGAAATTACACATTCATTCCTGGGATTGTGCCCATGTTCCTTATGGACAGAGGCAGTCTATATTAATTGTCAAAACCCAGTTTGCTGACCCTTGTTATCTTTCCCCTAGGGATAGTAAATTTGGTAAAATCTGGATAAAACTGTCTAGGCTTGTAAGGTCTCTTGAGACATTAGCCTAGTATGTCCTATGACACTATTTCACTTCAGAAGACTAGGTACTGTGAGCTTCTGTGTTAAAGAAATGAAGTGTAGATTTTCATGTGATTTGCTTTTAATAGGAAGTAAAACACTAGTGCAGAAAACTATGTTACATTTTATTTTGCTTTAGTGAGATCAAAATTGTAATTTTTTTTAATTTGTTTGCTTGCTAACTGATTAGGTAGACTGGTCAAGGAACTCTTCTCAGAGGCAACCCAGGGCAGATGCATAACCCGGTGGTTATGATAATACAGATCAACAATTCCATAAATTGTTATACTGAAGTAAATGGAATTATACAGTAATTTCACTGCAAAATCATTTCACAAGGCAAAATGCATCCTTCCAGAGCACACATTAACAAGTTGTAAATATGCCATCTCCATCCAGTAAAAGACTTCCGAAGTAACTAAGCAGTACATCAGATTAAAAGAAGAGAATGATTAAATTCAAGCATCCATGGAAATATCCTCATAGGCAACAAGAAATAAAATGTATACATTTTAATTCAAGCATCAGGAATAGGCTATGATGCCTGTACTTGTGAACTGAGGGATAGGGACATGATTATAGCCCAAGAAACTCAAGTTTGATTGGCAGCTGAGGTTCTTGATTATGCAGGCAGGGTAGGGTGCGTGTGCCTATCAAGGAGGGAAAGAGCATGAGGGTGGTTTTGTTGGGTTCTGACGGATGCTTGACTTCAGTGAGAACACCAGGCTGGACGGAGTGGGAAGGATTGATGGGCATGATTGCTCTGGGGGCCAGGAGTGAGGCATGCATTCAGATATGCCTCACTGCTCGGTTGGTCAGATGGGATGTGTGAGCCGTCGAGGAGAGGGACTTAAGGTTAAGAAAAAGTCCAGTAATTGCTCAGCATAAAGTAAGATGCCATTGGGAAAGGAGGGGTGGCTGGTGGTTCGGGGGCTGGTGGTTCTGTAGCTGTGTACAATTCCATGGTACCTTTACAGCACCTTTCTAAGGAGACAGTCAGACTGCATGATCCAGGGATGGATCTACCTCCTCATGTAGCAGGCATGCAGATGGAGGAGCGTAGACCACAAAAAAGGGAAGACACCAATATATTAGTAGGCAATTCCCTTTCCCAGAACTCATTTCACTCAGACTAATCTTGTTTTCTGATGTGTCATTCTGGGATGGTATATTAATTGGATGTTGACATGAAAAGAATAAAAAAAAATCTAATGTCCATCTTTATTTGGCAGGGAATTAGCAAATGTTTGAAGGAACAACACAGACTGTTTATCACATAAAATGTAATGAATAAAGGGATGCTCTTTCACTTCAAATAATATGTTGTAAGATGTCAAGAACTTCAAGAAGACAGAGAATGAAGAAAAAAAGAAAGTGAGGCTAACTTAAGAAATGGAAGTAATAGAAGTGAAAACAGGTACCCGAGGGGAAAGAAGACATTATATGTTGCATTGCTGTTGAAACTTTTATGCATAGGTATGCATCACTAGCTGAAAACTACATACATATTAGATATACAAATAGTCTCCTTTGTCAGTACTGATAATGTAATGTGCCAAGAAGATTTATATTTTAGTAGGAAAATTATTTTTGAAGTTTAAATTCATGGTTGTATGTGTTAAGCTAGATTTAAACAGGAAATATCTGTGCGTGTTGTTTCAGTGCCAAAAAGCTTTCAAAGAAACTTCAAATATTAAAGTTATCTCTATCTATATCTATCTATAGGTGTACTGAAATTGAATGTAACACTCAAATACTGATGTCTACAAAGTCAACAACAAAACCTTGACTTTGCAGATAGCAACATGCTACTCAACATGTGCCAACTGACAATCTTGGCCGATGCCAAACATCAAATTAAGAATTATATTAAAATGTTTTTTGCACACCCCTGTCCTCTGCTAATTATGTATGCTAACTTCCAGATTGCACAGCCTTGAGGAGAGGGCATATTTCCGTACCCCAAGAAATTGTCCGTCTCACACATCTATCAACCATCTGTTTAGTCGATCAAATTTTGTCAGCTAAACAGATATCAAACAAAATGTAGTCAACTAATTTAAGTTGACCTATATATTTGTATGTAGTCACTGCACTGTCAAGCATATTACTGTTTGTGGAAGTATATGTGAAGCTTCCCGAGAAACATTTGGATGTTATGGTGAAGCTGTCCTTTCATTTGGTCCAATTACATATTAGACAGACTACACAGACATGCATACTACAAAATGGCAGTCAGTCTTGCACGTACTCAGTATTTATACACTTGTGCAAGCCCCTAGAAAGCTTCTTAAGGGTATATATACATACTGTCCTACAATATGGTCAATCATGTAATCTTTTATAATAAAAGATATACTATGATAAAAAGAAAATGATAAAATCATTTATTTGAGGAAAATGAGAACAGCAGCATGACAGCACTGACCATAGTTACTGGAACCATCTTGGTAGACCAACAGCTTTTCCCTGACAGCAAAAACAAAAGCACGCCCATATCTCCCAAACATAAATATACCTACTTCAAGGGTGCACAACAGAGGTGAAGGGAAACTAACAACGGTCGGTTAAAGTGCTTTCAGCTAAACTTTTTCTCTGAAATGGCAGTCACCAAAACTGCTGTTAATTTATTGACAGGTTGCCATTTTTTTTCATTTCTCAAGTAGAAGGTAACCTGGGGGAAGTAAGAACGGATAGATATTGACTTGGACTAAGAAACATTTGCCACATTGCAGTAATTGTGCACAATGAGATGTGAAGGATTCAGAAATGCATTCAATGAAAGAGGTTGAGGCCAAGCAACATAGCTGCTTGAGGTATATGTTAAATGCAGTAAAATGAGATGGTAATGAGCAACCGTATTAAAATGATCAGCTCTTTGTATGCAAATGAGGCAAGACAAGATGACAGAACAATACAAAAATGTATAAAGAGTGTGACATGATGCACTACCACTAATGTTAATAGCAACAGCAAAATCCTCATTTACATGCTGGAGAATCATGGAAAAAATGCTAGGGGTTGCTGCAACATTAGTGAACATGTATATGCAGCAGGCTATTACTGCCACTGTTAGCCATGGTGGTGCACATCACATATCTTTGCCATTGGAGGCACAATGTCATTTGACCATGCTTAACATTTCATGGCCTTTACAACACTGACATTTTAGACCAGAACTGTGTGGACAGCAGCATCATACAGGAGCTAGTAGACATGTGTCAGTCTTGTCTGCAGGCCCATGGGAATTGCGGATTACTTATCATTGTGAATACTAAGGTATGTGTGACTTTATGTATACTAGCTACAGGGACTTTTCAGTGACCAACATAGGACACAGTAGGGGAATCTCAGGCATCAGCCTCAAGGATACTCCACCAGTTCTTTGATGCCATGCTGCAGCATATGGGGCAGCATATGTAGTTTCCCTGTAACACAGAAGAGACAGCAAACACTATGAGGGATTTTTAAGATAAAACCTGTTTTTCGTGAGGTGCCGGGGGTCATAGCCTGCACTCACATTGAAATAGAGGACTCACCTGATGACCTAGGTGGAAGGTATGAAGACTACAAAGGCTATCACTCCATCAATTGCCAGGTGGTCAGTAATGCAGAGGGTATTATCTACAATGTGCCTGCAGGCCACTCATTAGTTTGCATGACTCTGACATATGACACACATGTGATCATTACCAAAGGTCTGTGAGGGGTGACTTTCTCCAGAGGCATCTTATTAGCATGCCAGATATGTCTTGGAGCCCTGACTGATGACACCGATATGAAATCTACAGGTTGCAATTGACCATCAATACAATAATGCCCTGTCACAAACCTGTTCATTATGGACTGTGTGTTTGGGTTGCTGAAGGCACACTTTTACTGTCTGTTGCATTACGACACTGCTACATGTGCTAAGATATTATGTGCAGTATTACACAATATCACACTTAGAACGCAGTTGCACCACAGTGGCCAGTTGCAGCATGAACATCTAACAATGCTCCAGGAAGTAGAGGCAGATGAGGAGTCATTGCAGAACCAAGCTGCAGGGAATGAAAATGTTAGATAGAGGCAGGTGCAACATGCTGTGGCACTTGCAAAGAGACACTACAGTAAAAGTGATGCATGCAAACCCAACTCAAGACTGTGCTTACCCATGCATATGCTAGCCACACTGTGCATCAGACATAGGCAACCCAAGTAACAAACTAAAAGAGACATGGCACAGTTATCATCATTTGCACAGATGGGGAAAGGAGCACAAGTGTGCAATGTCATCCAAAGAAAGGTGCTGTAGTAACTGACAATTTATTTCTGGAGTGTGTGCAAAATGTGAGGTGGGAGTACTCATGAATGCTTTGTGTGGGACACTTTCTTTTTTTGCCTGTATGCGTGAGGCAATGGAGGATGCAGGAGTTTATGTGTATGATGGGACACAGTATCAGGAGTTCTTGCATCACTATGGGTTGCTCTCCTTGAAATGTGCGGAAGACGAGTGGTTATTTGGTGCACACCTCAGATGAAAGGATATGCTTATACCAGGAGTATCTTGGCTAGTACCATGGCCTTGCCTAGATGCTGGTATGCTGCATAACCATGTGCATCACATCTTACTAGACATGCCACTACCATGACTGCCACGACCTGGGGGATGCCAACTCCTGCTTGAGGGCACCCCCATACCTGATGTTGCTGTGGAAGTTCTGGTACTGTGTGACTGTGACCTTGGCCATCCACATCTATGATAGCTACTATCCACTGAAACAGAAGAGGAGGAGCTGTGTGGATCATGCTTGCCTGAGGGGAGATGCAGTGATAGTAAGTGTCCACATCAGCCTGTCCTCTCTGTGTGTGGTGTATGTTTCTTGAGTGTCTACAGGCACAGAAGCTGTGTTTATGGTCTGGTTTCGAGATCTTGTCTGCACACTGCCTGACCTATGCCAAATACAGACACTGTACATCACAACCATGCTAGCTGTTCACCTTCATCTTCATCAGAGTCAGACAGTTCTCCAAAATCAGGCAGTGGAGAGGGAATAATCTGCAAGCACAGCAAAGTACAAAGCCTAGTATAAGTATAACCAATCACATAGGCCTTACTCCTAATGCAGATTTAATACTATAGTGTTTACTATCAATACTGGATAATACCTTACCTTGTGCAGGTGCTCATGGAGGCCATACAACCTGATGTTCGTATATTACTCCAAGCATACAACATGCAGTAATAAGGGAGCAACTGAAAGTAATCATGGTGTAATATAGGTACAACAATGGCCATCATGTATATCTCTAATGATTACTCTTGGACCACATTGAGAATCAGCTCCAGTGTCTAACAACACACAGTGAGACTGGATGTAGTCCATTCCCCCTCTCAAAGAGGCCAGACACTCATCATTTCCATCAAACATGTTTTGACTGATGCCCCCCTTCTCATTGTCCTATCTTCCCATGCAAGGTGGAGGGCCTGTAAGTCTATGTAATTACCTGCTACTATCCAATGTTGCCTTATTTTACACAACTCATGATTAAAAAGTGTCCCTAGACCAGCCCACCTGCACAGTTAGCAAATTGTAATAAATAAGTAAAAAATAAATAAATTTGTTCAGTTGAAATTCTTCTTTAAACAATGGTATGTGCTAACTGTAGTGAATCTTATGAAAGTACGCTATGGCAGATTTCTGGGGGTTCATTTAGTCTGTTGAGACTCTATATGTAATGTAATGTAGAGGTAATCTCTTATTAGCCTGCATAATGCCAAGAAGACAGGCAAATACCAAGAAAAAGGCAAGACTTTGAGACAGTCTGCGTAGTATTTATGATTTAGGCCCTTGATTTTTTATTTATTTTTTAGTGAAATGATCTAGAGGTCATTTTGGACAAGTACATACCGAAAGGGGAGTTATACATAATGAGTGCTGAGTGCTGAGTACTAGGGAACAATTACGTCCTTGGATCTGGACATCATATCGTTTGATGTAAAATATACAGTGAGGAAGGACTTCCTTATTATACTGGATATGTGGTGGTCGAAGGACAGCTAACTGTCAACATAGGTTCCCCAATCTCTTACTACAGGCTGCATATTCAAAGGAGTATTGCCAATATAATGGTTACAAGGAGTGTCATGGTTGCCAAAGGATATATTATATATTTCTTGGTATTAAGTTTTAGCCCATGGTTTTGACTCCAACTAATTGTTTGGGAAAGGGCTTCTTTTATGACCCTGGTGTCCTCTGTGGGAGATCACGATAGTACTAAGATTGCAGTCATCTGCAAACTTGGTCATCCACAATCCATTAACATTAGCTTTGACGACCAAGAAGTAAATGCCAGAGGAGTGGCCCAAGCATTAAACCCTGGGACACCCCAATAGTGATAGGGCTTTTGGAGGAGGCAGAGCAGGGCACAATTACTTTCTGGGTTCTACTTGTGAGCTAGGTTGTATCATATGAGATATATAGGGGTTAACATTGACTTGGGAAAGTTTATCTATGATGCCTGAGTGTGGGATGATTTCAAACACCTTTGCAAGGTCCAGATATGCAGTGTGCACTGATTTGCCAACATCCATTGCCACAGTGACTTTTTCAAATAAATTGACCAGGATAAGTAGTATCACTTGCTCCTGACAAATCTGAAGTAGGTTGGGTCAAAAGTTTGTAGTTTACATACATTTCAGTTAATTAGTTCCATAATGATCCCTTCCATAGCCCTACAGATGAGACTGGTCAGGCTTATGGGGCTATAAATAACTGGGTCCATTTTAAGTCCCACCTTTGTGTAAGCGAATGACTGTTGCTGTCCTTCATTTATCTGGCAGAAATCCTGTTTTGAGGCTAATATTGAACAGTCTCTGTACAGTCCGACAAGCTGCGTTTCAGGCTTACTAGTAGGCTGGTAAGTTATCTAGCCCTATAGGCATAGTGTTCTAAACCTCAGATAGTACATTGATAACTTGTTCTTTGGAGATTTAAGGGAGATATGAAGATGTGAGTACTTGATTTGAGAATATTGGAGGGGGTGAAGTTATAGCTGAATTTGTTGGCCAGTAGATTGGCTATGCTCTTACAGACTTAGAAAGTTAATAGAATAATATGTTTTGCATTTACATTAATTTTCTGAAGGGTATAAAGTCTAAAACTCAAATGTTTGTCATTGTTTTCTGACTTCAACCCTCATTGATTTGCAAGAAAACTACAATTTTATGAGAAATAGACCAAAAATTTGAGGCAAAAATCTGGACATTCTGTGAAAATCTGTACAGTTGAGAGGTATCATTTACCATTAGCTTTGTAAAGAGCTGGGGATTATTTCTGAGATTTCCAAAACAGCTAAATAAGGCTTTCTGGTCATCTTTTAGCTGGGTAACTATTTTTATCTCATATCTAGCTTTGGTTGATTTGTAAGGATCTGAGGTCCCTTGTTTAGTCTGGCAGTAGTGTTTTTGAGAGCAAGATTTACTTTTGCATGCCATGAATTTATTTCATTTATTGTAGACCCTGTTTATATTATGGTTCCCCCATAGTTATGTTTTGAATTTTGACATTGTATTTAATTCTGACAGGGACAGATGCATCCATGCAGCTATTTACATGTGCTTAGAATTTGTCAGTAAAGTTTTTAGCATAAACAGTGGTGTCATTGAGATGGGGGGAGGGTTGCATTTAGCCAGGTTATTGCTCAGGATTAGTAAATTAGCCTAGGCACATTCTCTGAATACAGAGGTATTACAGGATGTGTTAAGCTTCAGTCATACAGTAACTGAGACTATCTTGTGGTCTGATTTGACCAGGGCGGAGGTTACAGTTGGCGGCAAGAAGAGCTTTCCCATATTGGTAAGGGCCAAGTCCAGGATGTTATCACCTGTGGTCCAGAAGGTTTATATTGATGAAGTCTGGAAATATCTGCATACATGTTTGAGGATGTAAAAGTCTAACGGTTAGTGGAGGACAGTTAACGTCTCCTAGGAGAATAGTGTTTGCCTTCATACATATGGACTCCATACTGGTTAGGTAGGAGGTATAGGAAGAGGGAGAACATAGAGAGAGTCTTGTAGTTTTCTATGATGTGATAAGGGGTTTTGTTCATAGTAAGTTGGGCGATATTGTACTTGAGGGCTTCACCAGATGCACAGTAGCAAGCCCTGCCCAAAACCCACCCCTGTGCTATTTCGTAATCGGGCACTAATGAATATGAATTCCCTCAATAGCGACACTAGCATATGTTTCTAGTATGTAGAATTTAGTGTTCATATCCATAACGTCCAATAAACCAATATAGTTTATATAGCTATGTTGTTTGATACTTTATACTGTGCGATGTTACTGAGAGTTCTAATTCTTAAAGACTATCTGACAGTGCTGACTTGATTGTTTCTCCGAGTAAAATATCGCCGTAAATTTCTAAGTTTAAGAGCAATATTTTAAAAAATTGCCCTTATTTTGGATGGCCTTTGTCCCACTGTTATTTATGCCTTTGTCCAGATTTCATGCTCTAAAAGGTTGAGCGGTATATGTGTGTCATTATTTATTGACTTCAACTCTCAACAGTTTGCAGAAAACCACCAATCTTATGAGGAAAAGACCAAAAATAGGCGGAAATCTGGACAGTTGAGAAGTATAAGTCCACTACGAAAACACATGGGAAGGTAAAGTGACTATGACAATCTAGCACAATAGGAGTTGCTATCCATGTTCCAAGAAAGTGTTAAAACTTTTGAAGTAATTTCTTTTTCTGTCAGCATTTATTCTATGTCATAGCAAACATCACAAAAGTATTGAGTGCGACTTTGTTCTCACTTTTATAAAACTAGGAACAAGCGTGAAGGGGGCAGACTTATTTCTAGGAACATGGATGATGATCATCATTTGCATTTAGTTTGTGTGTGTGTATAGCGGTCATGGATTTAATGCACATATGATTATTAACCTTAATCTGTAAGGAGAAACTAGGGCTGTCAGCTGATTAGAATGCCATGTCAATCATGGCTCATTACATATGCAGACCCGGTCATCAATCATTCGCGACACGTCCACTTCTGCGCGAAATGCAAGGTGAGTTCTTCAAGTACAATATCGCTGTAAGTTGGATGTGGTGGATTTCCAAGTTGTTATCTGTCTAATGAGTCTGGAACTGAGATGTTTTAAGAGTAATAACACACTGCCGCCTTTAGTGCATTTATCCAATGAGGTGGACCTATAACAGTGATAGGCAATGAAGCCATGCACTGATGGAATGCTTCCAATGGTCTTGAAGCAGGTCTTTGTGATGATGCTTATATTATGTTTTCCAGTGTAAGTAGTGCCTACAGAGTGTGGATATTTTGGTTTAGGTTCCCAGTATTTAACAGCAATACCATAATGCTGTCTGGAGTTTGTTTAGTTATACTAGAAGCTTCTGAATACTGACATTTCCATAGGGTGGACAAGGTTTTGGCTAATATACAAAAGCCTTGAGGGGAGAGGTGCAGGCCATCCCTGTCAAAGCAGTTAGGACTGTCAACCATCTCTTCTCAGGCTGATATATATTGTACTTCTTTAGAAAGACATCAGATGCTAAGCCAGGTGTTGAAAACAATAGTTGTTTGCTCTTGTTGTGACATAATTCTTGGTGGTGGCAGAGCACTGCTCACGTTAGATTTATATCTGTCTCAGGTATACCTGTCTCAGGCACATATTCTGAGAGCTCAATCATATCTCTCTTCTTGTAGTCCAGGGAGGTACATCTCAAATACTTTATACACATGTGTACAATAATCATATCATATGTGAATTTGTGGTGCAAGGACTTGAGTGCATGTGTGATGTGTAGAATCCTCACGTGACCTGGTGAGTTGTACATCAGTGTGACCAGCATTCAGGCAAATTGTCAGAACAGCTCTTTTCTTTGCAAATGTAATGCCCATGGACCACCCCTCAGATTCAGTACCACTCTTTCCAAAACTGTAAATTTAAAGTCATGACCTATATTCTCATCAATGTGCTTAAATAATGTATTAGTAGATTTTTTTATTTTAGTCCCATAGGTGTGTTCATAGATTCTTTCCTTCAATTTACGCTCCATCTTACCTATGTAATAACCGGAGCATATTTGTCACAAAGCCACATAAACAATGCCCGTGATATTATAATCACATCTATCTCATATTTTAAATTATTGATTATTAATAACAAACATTTCCCTTGTCTTTATATATTTACAGCAACTGCAACATCTGCAATTGCTCATCCTACAGTTTTGGATTCTAGGCGTCACTTTGCCTCAAAAACATGTTTAAAGTTTATATCTTTCCTATAAAGTACTATTGTTCTGTTGCCTACTTTTTCTTTCACTAATCTGTCATCATCCATAATGGACCAGTTCTTACATATAACCCAATTGATCATACTACTATCTGCAGTATAAGTAGTAATTAAGTAAGTAGTTCTTAAAATCTTTATTTTTAGTATTATTATTCAATTCCTGATGCGGTAATGCCAAAAAATATTTTCTTTCTCACAAACTAGAATCAGGATGAAGAAATTATTATCCCTTTTCCCCTTATAACTTCATTTTTTAAATTATCCATAAAACTCTCTGGATAACCTCTTTTTTTAAATATATCTGTCAAAAATTCACATGTATCCAGAAAGCCTGCTGCATCGGGCCTCATAACACCCCTGGGCAGGCATTGCACATTAACACACACCCTGCCAGGCATTATTGCTTGCATATATATCCACTGAAGTAACTAAAGTAAAAACTATACATTTTAGAACAAGAGAGCCCACTTTAAAAGATGAAGGCATAATTATAACAAAATGAAATGGTAAGAAAAAAACCTTTGCACTTGATCTTTAAATTTGTTTAGCTAATCTTGCTATAATTTGTCTGTTTTGATTTTTTTTCGCTGAATTCCACTGTTTGCATGGTTTGCATCTGGCTTTTTGGTGAAGGGAGCCATCTTGGAGCAGTGGTGGTTGTGTGGTGAGCGCACATTAATTGCTGCTGTTTCTGGGTAGCCTAGCACTAAGTGCTCCAATTACAGCTGTTTCTCATTGATCTTTACTTTTTACTTTCTGCATTATATTGTGATCAGCCAAACATTCCTGCTGTCTTTTAACAAAGGCTTCAGGAAGCTGCGCTTGATGCTCCTGATGGAAACATTACAAACAACTGCTTTGAACATTTGATAATCCGCAATTAACTCAGAGAAAGTAGCATTTAGTTGTACCACGCTTAAATTCATCTGACTATTTGTGCCAAAATTCTGTTGTTTTGACTGATTTTTTCCACGTAACTTTATCACTTGCATTGTTTGCATCTGGTTTGGTCAGGCCTGGTGTGGGGGCCATCCTGAAGCATTGCTTGTATGGTATGAATATATTGATTGTTGCTGTTTCTGGGTAGTCTGGCACTGTTGAGATCAGCTGTGCTCCGCTGTGCTAAGCACACCACAAGTTGTAGTTGTAACTGAATAGTGGCTGCTGTGTACTAGTGAAGTTTCCCTTAATTATCAGTATAAAAAAATCCTTTTTCCTTCCTATATAAGATGACTGGCGCCATTCAGCCCTGAGCTTTAACAGTACAATCTGCGGAGAAATGCACAGATCTGCACAGACCTACTGCCTGCTTTGGAGGTCTGTGCATTGCTGTCTCTAACAGACTCAGTTTGACTGCATGATGCCTTCCCTTCTTCCCCTCCATACCTTCTTCATCTATTTCCTATAAATAATAGTACTGGCTACCACCTACCTTCCCTTCCATTACCAGCCTTCTAACAGCTGCTATCCTAAGACAGTGTAATAATTGCCAAATGCTCACTGAAAATGAACTCTTGCTCAAGCAAATCGATTCCATCTGCAAGAGGTGTAAACACATATCTGGTTTGGATGCAGCTCTCTCAAAACCCCATAAGTGGAGTGAGCATCACACTGTTTCATGCCCACTAAAATAAATACAACATCCTGATAGTATTAGTGCAAAACAGTCATATTCTGATGGTATTAAGAAATCCCTACCTAAGCATCCTAGACCTTGTAAGATGGCATCAATGAAACTCCCATATATATCTCTGATACACACAAACCCCTTCATTAACATGTCATAAACAAGAAAACAACCCTGAGCCTAACAAGAATGCTGATTTTTCAAGAGCCTTTAAAGCTCTCTCTTATTATAGGTATAACTATGGCATGATCATAGTCCATACTGGAGTGAACAATCTGGCATGAAAACACACGGAAGACACGCAGAAGGAGTTGCTAAAACTGGCTACGTAAGCTTCTGTCAAGGATAAGACTCTTGAATTGTATCTACAGCTCTCCAAAAATGATGCCTAGAGTCAAAGAAAAAAAAATTGGTTCCAACAATTGGCTATGTTGCTGGTGCCATTCTAGGGTGGTCCAGTATGTCTCAGTGGTATCAGATGATCAGGTATCCTACTTGCTTTGCCAAGGATGACTTGTATTTTTTGTTCAAGGGCTTCCATATCATAGCCATTATGCCTTTTATAGGAATAGTTCATCCAGTGAGCATCCAACCCTCACCAATAAATCAACCAGAAGATAGACAGCATCAAGGTTGTCCTTCTCAGTGTCAGCAGTCTTAATAACAAACTACCCAATCAGGTGGGACGTCTACATCTGGAACAAGTTCATGGTTGTGTAATGATTGAAATATGCTTCAAATGCAACAATAGCACCCCATTCTGTGCCTAGGTTATGTGCCTAACCCCACTGGAAATGGTGGCAGTTTCTCAGTTTTTATCAGGGTTTCCATTCTTTCCAAAGTGATACCCATTGACCTCAAAGTGAACTCACTAAATTCCATCTTACACTAGAGAAGTAAGACTTTCAATGAATAACTTGTTAAAGGACAAAGAACAGTTAAAGAACAGTGGTCGGGAATCTGATTAAGCACATAGACAATATCCTTAGCTTTGTCCACCATGTGACTACAGTGGTGAGGAAATCCTTTTATGTTACATAACTTCTTATAAGTAAGGGCATGTCATCTAGGTCCAAAGAGGTCATTATACAACTGTATCCTGCCCTTAATATACCAGTCAAAGAGTACAATGTACCCTTTAGTATGTATCTGACCAGATATATGCAGCAACTAGAGCGACCTCAGTGGTTCTTTTCAAAAAGAATACAAAGTGTAACAAACCTGCCTTATGCAGCATGCCTTAAAGCCCTTTGCCTCTACTCAGTCTCTTACAGATTGCTGAGGAGTGATCTAAGCTCCTACATATTTATAAGTCAAAGAGTACCAGAAATACAAGTTATAGAGACCTGCATTTTGTCTGTGACTTAAACAGAACATGCTGAAGAGACAGACGTGTCCCAGAGACTGTACCTCCTATGGAATAGGCTTCCAGTCTATGTAAAACTGAGTTCATCTATTACCCAGTTTAAGCACATCCTAGACTAGTGGATGGGGAACAGGACATTTACAGTGGGTCTGGTACCTATGTCCCTTATGGACAGAAGTAGCTTATAAATGCCTGTCTCTCAATGTCCTATTTGGATACAGGACATTATTATTCTTTCAGGGAAACTTGGCTAGGCTTAGAAAGGCTCCCTGGATCATTAGCCTAGTAACACTCTGAATCTATAATCTAGAAAAGGTCCCCTTCAATGGCCCGCATGACTAGGATCATTTCCTGGCATTCCTGGGAAACATAACTGCTAGAGACTGAGCTGTAACCCTCAGTGATTTCATAGACTGGAGTGCTTACACTTTTAGACTGAGTAGAAAATAGTTCTCTGGGTCAAACAATCATTAACCTACCAGGGATGGAAATATCCTGGACCAAGTTCCCATAAATACAGCTCCTACCTGCTGCCTGCCCATGGTTGGTCCCTCTTTGCTAAGTCTGATTACTGAATATTTATTCTTACCTTCTAAACATACTCTCCCTTGGTTATCAAAATATCCTCTAGAAATAAAAAAAAAAAAAAAACTAACTTTTTACACTTGTGTGACAAAAGCATTGAATTGTTCCATGATAACCCCAAAATGGAAATGGGATATGCAGCCACCTATTCCAAGCATCTTTATACTCATTTAGATAAATCCAGTGAAAGGGATATCCCCAGCAGGACCAAATACAGTGGCAAATTCAATAACAACCCTCCTTTTGTGGTCAGTAGATATAAATAAACTTTAAAACAGAAGAAAGAAACTGCTTAAAATACCTTGCAAGGCAAAAACTTCTCATTGCAATGAGCATATGAAATGCCTCACCAAGAAAACGAAGACAGCTACTAAGTCAAGAAAAGATCTCAGAAATGGAGGCTAGCTTCTGAGACTAAGAATAAGTATATGTTTGTCTTCAGCTACATTAGAAACCTATGGGAGAATTCACATCACTGCTCAGAAATGATCAATAATGACAGTTGATATTCAAATCCTAATGACAGCACCAACATATTGGCTAACAATTCTGCTTCAAACTTCTCTCCTGAAACTATATCCATACCCCAAACATACCAGAGTCACTCCCCCTTATTGTCTCCAGGGACCCTATCCCTAATGTTCTCCCTAACACCAACAAATACATCCAAAATATGTTCAAACATTCTGGGTTGTCTTAGAAGCAATGTCAAGCAAGTCACTGCAACCATGTCTTTAAGTTGTTCAACCTAAGCCTTGCCACAGGCACTGTGGTGGTGATGCCCCTTCAAAAGGGTGGCCTTACCACTGACCCAAGTGACTGCAGACCCATTACTCTTACTACTCTTGTCTGCAAAGCCATGGAACACATCATCCTTGATGTCATAAACCATGACGTTAAGAATTTACAGCAAGAAATAAACAGACCTCCAGTAAATCCAGTGAACTTCTCAAGAACATGTAATCATAAACAAGAAATCACAGGAACCAAGGAAGTTGGAGTGCACATTTCCAATTTAATGTCAAAATAACATAGATAAAGCCTGCAAGTTAAAACTTTTGCCCAGAGGGCTTCTTCAGGTATTTAAAATAAAATAAAATGTGTCTTGGAGTTTAAATAGTAAGTTAAAACCACATAACTAATACAATTAACGAGCTCAAACACAATTATGCTTCTCCTTCAATAAGGGTTTTAAAGCCACAAAGCCATTCAGGTCAGGTGAAACGTGAGCTTTTAAATGTAGTATCCACTTCATTTCCGTAGTATCTATTCTAAGTAAAATATCTCCTCCTCTCATATGTTCAAACAGCATTTCTAATATTACAAATTTAAAATTGTGGCCTGCGCCTCTTTCTGATTTATGCTTAAAAGGGCATTAGTGGGTATTTTCCCATATAGAGTCTTTTAGCTCTGATTAGTTTTACCTACATAAAATGAACTGCAGTGGTCACATGTAGCTAAATATACTATGACTGCTGAAATGAAGGGATACTACATTTAAAAGCTCACGTTTTACCTGACCTGAATGGCTTTGTGTCTTTAAAACCCTTATTGAAGGAGAAACATAATTGTGTTTGAGCTCGTTAATTGTATTAGTCATGTGGTTTTAACTTACTATTTAAACTCCAAGACACATTTTATTTTATCTTAAATGCCTGAAGAAGCCCTCTGGGTGAAAGTTTTAACTTGTGTGTTTTATATGTGTTATTTTGACATTAAATTGGAATTTCACTCTCCAACGGCCATGGTTCCAGTGATTTCTTGTTTATGGTATTATGGCATTAAGAATTTAATCAGGCTTGACCTGCAACAGTTCAGATTTTTAAGGGCAGGTAATGCCTCCTCAGTCTTGTGAATTTATTTGAAAAGGTCACACAGGCCATGGGCAGTGGTCACACTGTTCATGTTGCCTACCTGGATCTAGCAAAAGACTCTGATACTGTCCAACACAGACCCCTTTGTGAAATGCTGGATTGCACACTGGATCAAGGGCATAACAGAAGTTGTCAGGGTCTTTGACACCTCTTCAGTTAAGGAAAAGGTGACCAGTGGCATTCCTCAAGAATCCTTATTGGGCCTTCTCCCTTTTGGCATTTATTTATCTGATCTTAACAATGGCAACAAGAATCTCTAGCTGACTACATTCACCAGTATATGCAAGTTGGGTGTAGTTGTCAAATCAGCAAATGATACAAATTGTGTTCAAATCGAATTATCACACATTAACATTCAGTGCACTGAGAAAGGGCTCAAACTTCATTATAAGAAATGCCTACTTCATCTCCTTCTGAAAACAAGACATTGATGCGACCTGCTGCATTAGTGACACCCCATTTTCCAATGAGACTACCATCAGAGACCATGCTAACTGGGTAGATGAACTCCTCTCCTTTGTTCAGCATGTAAATACCATAGGCACAAAATACTTCTATAGATTGCAAATAATCACCAAGGGCATCTCTTTCAAAATCAAGGGCATTATTATTCCCATGCGCTCTGCCCTAGTTAGACCCATTATATAATATAACGAACCCTTTGGCACGTATCTCACTAGACATATCAAAAAACTCAAAAGACTGCAGAAGCTCCTAACAAAAAGAATCTCTGGAATTAAAAATCTTAGCTATCAGGAAAGGCTGGAGTCACTTTCCCTGTGCTTATTGTCATAAAGACTCTTGATGGAAGACCTGTGCCTTGCTTCCCATGCCCTCAGAGATCCCAGTATCTGAGACCTCTCTTTTCTCAACGAGTCAAACAGTATAACGAGCAGTAGAACAAGAGATCTGATTCTACATCAGGGAGTAAATAAAACTAAATAGAGAGACAGGTCCATCACCCAGCCCCTGTTCTTGCTGTGGAATAGATGTTTCTTGCATATTAAGCAGTGTGATTCCCCCTCTGCCTTCAAACATAGCTTAGACAATTGAATAGGTACCCTAAAATCTACTCCAGGGCTTAAAGGCTTTGTCTTTCTTGAAAAGCTTGGTAGAGCCTGAGGCAAACTGATTCTGTGAATAACATTGTCTTCAAACTGTACTTTTAATTTTTTCAGAAACAAGACAAAAATCTCTTTAATGAACTCCCTAACAGTGTAATAGGTTGCTATATTGTATGACCTTAGTGTTACTACGTGCATGTAAAGACAGTTGATCACAAGTCTCTAAGAACTAAGGTATCTTCGCTTTTAACTTATCTCCTAAATTAATACATAAATAGCTTAGTCCATTCTTCTTTATGTTCAGTATAAATTTAATTCCCCTCCTTGACGGGACATTATTTTTTTTATCCTACTTAATTTCCTCTGTACAGTCCGACAGGAAATCTTCACTGCTCCAGATAACTCCTCGTTTTGTATAGTTCCATCTGCTAATGAGTGACTCAGCTACTGATTCCTCCTCATCAAATTAGTTCTTAAAATAGTTAGTATCTATTCCTATCAAAATACCAATCTCTTGTTTGTAATGACTGACTCACATATTATGTTATCATGGTCCCAGAAGCCTTACTTTCCTTATGTATTATATACTGCAGTATTTATGTACATTTTTTTTTTTAAACACAGCTTCTTTCCTCTCAGTGAGGACCTACAATTTTACTTTGAGTCTCCTATTGTTCTAATTTATTAATACCTTACTTGATAACCGATTATATATATATGTACATATTTGCTGTACTTATGTTTAATCATTAAATATTCATTATCAAACCAAGGTTATACTAGTCTCATCTGTATCATATTTGGCTGTGTAAAATAAATATATAGTTTCTATATATTTCTTCTATATATTAATTAGTCATTTAATGTACATTTTTTTGCAATCATGTCTTTAATCAGATATTCTGTGAAAGTCTGATTACACCTTTATAATTTATTATCATCCATCTTTTTAAACTTTTGTCTCATTGTTTCATCTCTATACCTTTACCGCTTTATAAACTTCAAATTTACACACAAAGCACAAATGGAAAATGTGCACGTTTACCTCTTGCTTATATATTTAATAACTTTTAAGAGTTTTATTTTTCTGAGGAGACTAACATATAATGCAAAATCGAGGCAGCTTTATCTGATGCATAAATATATCCATTCTCCCCTCTGCACTTGGGCCATTCAAATTTTCATCTACTGTGAACATACTGGGTTACATAAACTGTAACTAGCCTCATTTATAACTATTGTTTGTGAGACCCTTAAGGGATCCATTTTGTTTATTAAAATTTATCGTATTTTTAAATTTATACAGTTTTAGCATTTAAAAGACTGCAGACAAATAAATTGTCCCCACTTTCAGCATGGAATATTGCTTTCTCCTTGTTGTACAAAATACTTCTGTGGCCTAAAATGGGCCATGAATGTTGTGAAGGACAGGGACTGCTGTCTTATGATCCACAGCACAGCCACCAATTTATTAATGATGGAACAAGTGTTAAGCCCTCACTGCCAGCATTAAAATAATATAGAAAGAATACAGGAAATGTGCACTGCTGTCTGCCACCACACTCAGATAAAAATTACGCAGAATAGATGTAGATCAGACATATTATTCCTGACTCTCTAGGATTTTATCCAATGCAGAGTGAGGTGAGTGTCCTCCAGTGGAATCTTACCAATAGTACTAGAAACATGACCAAGATTATTCTGTACACAATCACATCATACATTTTCAGGAGAATTGTATGTAATTAAGCTAAGTTTTCAGTTCAGTATAATCTGACCTATCCTGTTTCTTAAATAATCATTCAGAATTAAGAGGTAATGAAATATAGTTGCACAAATACTGTGCTATCATTAAGCAATTCAAACACAATCCATTTCAGTAGCTTATTGACATTTTTTTAAATGTGTTATAATTTCTTATCTTAGATGCTTATATAAAATAAAACACATTCCAGAACATTTTCCCCATATAGAAATGGACCATCATTTCATATTTTCCACACGCTTATTATGTGCTAATTAAGCACTGTTAATAAAGTATATACCGACCTACAACCAAATTATGAGTGACTTTGCTCGTCCAGTTTATGTGACTCTCTGGCCTCCCTCTCTCTTTTTCTTAGCTTCATTATCCATTATTTTGCATTTCTTTTTTCCCTTTCTGTCCCATTTATGTTCATTTCTCCATAGCTGGAGAAATCCCAGGAGCAGCCCAACCTCAGGTCAGGGAACATTTGTTCTCTGCATGCCCAGGAACATCCTTAAATCATCAGGACAGTAGCTCTGGTCTTGTAGGCACTCATACATGATGCAGCTTGATAAGCCTTGAAGCTCGGGAGCTTCAGGACTTAGTAGAGGATGTACTGGCATGGATAGTGAAGAGTAACTTTGGTCCATGTAAGATCTTTTACTGCAGGTGCAAGACCCACTTCCCTAGTCAGCTCTGACCACCAAGCCATTGCAAAGCCTCCACTCCCTCAACATCATGCCCTTCCTTCCACTGCACAACTATTAAGCAGTGGAAACACTTGAGGTCCTGATTTATATCATGGCTGGAGGTTGAGCCTTAAAAACTGACTTATTAAATGATTCCTGAGCTCACAGATCTGTCTAAAAAAAAAAACAAAACAAAACAAAAAAAACCTGCAGATGCCTCCACATGTGGGGGTGGGGGAGGAGCTGCCCACTCTACTTTTTATTTGGGAGCTACTGCTATAGAAGTGTAAAGACATCATGAGTATTAAGTAACTGGGAGGTGAGATGACTGATTTAAAATGGTTGGTTGTAGGGACAGATTACTAGAGAAAGTGGTAGGTACATGACAACTGTGAAATTTGAGTATTGTTGAACAGACAAGGGCTGAAGTAGATGACTGACAGCAGCAAAGAGGCTAGTTCAGTATGAATGACATGATTCTTGTTTGTATGTCTGTGTGTTCTCTTATATTGCTTTCCTAGATTTCCCTATATTTAATAAGGACATTTTGCATGCTAAGAAAACAGTCCTTTGTGACTGAAAGTAGCAAATAATCTTACAACTACACTGGATGATTGTTGGAGTAATAACTTGCAAAACACTAGAATTCTTCCTTGAGTCTGAAACCAAAGATAGAAAGTCTCCATTTTACAAAGTATAAACCTGAATATTTAGTTCTGAAAATGTGAATTAGATTTTAAATACTAAAGAATTAAATGAATAAATTCTTAGAAAGTAAACATGATGTCTAGGCATACTATATAAAACTAGACAAATAACATACAAAATATGATAGAGAGAGAAAATATAGATAACATATCTGTTTTGCTGGAAAGTCTTATTTTAAGATCAGTTTTAAGAATCTGCTTTTTCACAAGTTTTTTCCATTCTATAGGCAATGCATGGTCAGTGCAAAAACATAATTTATCAATTTTTTTTTTGTTTGTTCATCTAATGACTATAAGGGAATTTATTGCAGAAGTAAGGAGCTTAACTTTAATGGTCATACCTGGTGTGTGTGTGTGTGTGTGTGTGTGTGTGTGTGTGTGTGTGTGTGTGTGTGTGTGTTTAAATTTTGCCATGGAATCTCTTAATTTTATATGACAGATTTGGGAAGTATTATGTTCCTGGTAAAAATACTCCATTTCTGTAAGAGTGGAAAGAAATGTGCTTTCTTGTTTGCTATATAAAAGTACAATAGTGGAAGCTGAGTGAAATGTGAGTCAGCATTACAGTTCACCATCTGCATTGCCCTTGAAGAAAATATCAGCATATGACTGAAGTTCAGAGCCGACAGGATGTGTCCAGTAGGGTCATTGCTCTGTTAAGTAGTGCAGCCATTCAATTTGTCATTACTGCCGTTGTCTCTTCAAGCTGTGGAATGGTTGTAATTGTCAAATAATAACGACTGGGCCTGATTAGTCTGACATAATGTCAGTGTCAGTGTGTTAGATGAATGATGGATCAGTGTGTGTGTGTGTGTGTGTGTGTGTGTGTGTGTGTGTGTGTGTGTGTGTGTGTGTGTATACATGTGCGTGTGTACATAGGCATATGTATATGAAGTTATTGCAATTGCATGGATATATTATTCTAGTAAATACCAAAATCCCACTAATTTCTTAATGAGCAGCTGACAGTTCATGGAATAAATTAGCCTGCTTCTGATATCAGAGGGGATCTTGTTAATTCTTGGTGCATTTAGTGACTAATTAGAGGTTGAAGTAGGGTTGTACCAGTTGTTGACTGTGTGTATCTTGTGGTGAAATGTGTTTAAGTTGTTGATTTAGGTTACATGTGTGCTATAGGAAATCTGTTGTATAATAAAGTGACTGAGGTATAAAACATTTCAGTGTGTAACACAGTAATTCATGAATTAAAAATATATATTCCTAAGTCAGGCAGATATTTCTCACAGAACTAATATGTGCCAATGGGTTTTGTACTGGCTTATATAGCTTATATAAAACCTTTTGCATACATAGCTTATATAAAGTCCCTTGCATAATTTATTAGTACAAAAACATTCTAAGGCATATTCACAGGTTATCTCAATATTCTATAATTGCCTTAATCATGGCTGTTTTAATGAGAAACTTAACAAAATCTCATTTTCACATTTGGCCAAAACAGAAAAAGGTTGCATAAAGCAATACAGGTTACCAAAAAAACTGTTTTTACTTGACTAAAACAGCAGCAAAGTTAAAAAGGCTACATAGAACTATATGCAACAAATGTCTGAAGTCTGCTTGTCAGTTTATCTGTTCATTATGTTGTTAAATGAATGTATACATTTTGATTTGTACAACCAACTTCAAATACTTTTATAATATTCTCTTTGCATACCAATTTACTAAACAACTTAGGAAAAGTGATCCCTATCTTAAGTTCTGAGAAAGGTAAAGCAATTTACTTTTTATACTGAAATAGCTTTTAACTTTGACTGTATAAATACAGAAGGAATGGGTACAGTAACACATGGAGGATTGCAAAACCCTTCTGTTAAATAGATTGGCCTAGTTTCCATAATAAAAGAGTAACTTAAGCTGTGTAAGTGCAACTTGTTTTTTCATATGACATCAAGGAGTAACTAGGAGAATCAGAGAACTTGAGTTTACTTAACGTTTTAAGGAAAAAAATGCACCATACTAAGCTACTCATTACAAAGACATAGAATTTGTTTCCATGTCTTCTAATAGAGTTTAGGACACCCAGGGTGCCATATTTCTTCTATTGAGTATTGTAGGGTGACCTCATGGCTTAATGCAGAATTCTCACAAATTATTGGTTCATACATTAGTACTAGGCTGTCTGTCCTTGTAGGTCATTGTAAACCTTGCCAATTTCCCTTCAAAGGTGAGAATCAAACCCTGTAACTTGTGATGGTGAGGTAAACACCTTAACCATTATGCACCCCCAACAAAAGTGAACCCACTACTCCTTTCCAAACTGCCATTGCTAAATTCAAGCCAAGGTTGCTGCAGCCACAGTGCAGATACTAGCCACTATACAATCACGGCAGGTTAACTGGAGAAGAATGTTAATGTCTTATGGTTTAACTTACAGAAGGTGTTTTAAAACATAATATCTATCCCTAGCAAGCCAGGAAAATCTTAATGAAAGAATTCATTGGGTATTTCTTGTAAAGTAGCTAAGTGGAGAATGTCTAGCTCCTGCTCTTATAGGTCAGTATGGTGCCCTTTTTAAATTTTTGCTAAAGATTTTCAGTAGAAATTATTTTTTTTCACTTTCTAACTACTCAAATCATAGACATCATTCCAGATGCTTTCACATCCATATTAAAATCTCGTTGCTAGTGAGTCTCATTGGCACATGAGTTTTACTCCTGACCACTGAAGTGGTGCAGTGGTTTGAGTTCATGTCTTGAGTCAAAACTGTATAGAGTTCAAGTCGTGGAACTGACAACAGTCTGACTTGGGTTAATATGGTCACCTCATTAACAGTGTTCAAGAAAAACATCACTAAGTACATGGGTGATAGAACATTCCAACAGAGGATTAACTGCAGTCAAGCTTCCCAGAGGCCAATAAATCAAAATGTTGATACAAAAACCTATGACACATGCACTTCTGTAAATTGAGATTTGAAAAGTGGTTTGAATACCAGAGAACAAAGCTGTGGAGGGTGACAAAAGGAGCTTGTATAGGCGGCAATATCTCTGAAGACTAGAATATGGGATTTAGTGGTGAGGAGGCTAAAGTGTTGACAGACTTTTCAGCTGGGAGGTTTGGTACACGCCCTCACTGGGACATGTATGAAGCCATATGTACTTCCACTAGCATAGCACATATGCATGTAGCATGGTCCTGAAGAATGGTCAAGTATAATCTTATCACTTACAACCCATTAATGCTATAGGCTACTTGGGATGCTCCATTTCCTAACAACCTTCCCTCTTGTGGTAGATCCACAGAGAAGTCCTACTGCTACTGTACTGCATGTTAGTGGTACTGGAGATAGTGTGGTGATGGCAGTAATCAGATGCACTGAGAGAAGGTGCAGAATAGTGGATGCAATACTTTTAAAAGCAAGTGAGGTGCTGAAACATTAGTAAGATGTAAAAACAGTCAAAATCCAAGCAGTTTATAATGAGCATTATCTATTAGATGATTATAAATTTGAAACCTCCTTTTATAATGGGACATATTTTATACTAAACAGCATCTGATAGGTCATATTATATCAGCTTATCCAAATGTAGTTAGACTCCTAGTTCAAAAATATAAAAACAAAACTGAGTAAAGAGATTGTCCGAGTAAATTTCAGCCTTAAGCAGCCTCATTCACTTCTCTGTAGCTTATAGTTTCTTAGACAAAATGTATGTTTTATATACAAAGCATTAAAAAAACCCTTACTAATAGAAGTTGTTTGCTTAGAATATTCTTTAGGTAACATGATCGCAATCCCTTTGAGCTACATGCTCTAGGGACCTAAACCTTGTCACCACAATAAACAGAACATGCTGGAGTGATAGATTCCTGTCCCAGACACTTCCTATACTCTAGAACAAGCTACCCATCTATGTCGAGCAAAGTTCCTCATTATCACTCTTCAAGAAAAATCTTGATGATTGGATGGGAGATAGGAAATACACCCTGGGGATCACTTCTGTGGCTCTGCTCGACAGGGGCACAGGAAATTAACTTTCTTGTGGCGTAAGCCAGGGAACTTTGTTGGCTAGGCTTACTTAGGCCCTTAGGCCAATAGCCTAGTACCTACCTATGAACCTATGGACAAAAGGACACATCAACCTCAATAAAAATAACTGCCAGTCATAGTGCAAAATGTGGCAATTCCATATTGCAATAAGTCCCATGCCTTTGGAATGCACTTCATCTAACAATTAAACTCAGCTGAATAATTCATACTTTCAAGAAGGAAATGGATAATAACATGGTCCCCTCTGAATTCCAACATGGCATCCAAGGCATTAAGCTCCTTGATGGCCAATAAGTTTTGAGCTTGTTCAACAAATCTATGAACCTGTACCTTGAAGGATAGTCCTATAATCATACTGCATGGAACTATGTTCATTTCTGCATGCAGCAGATCTGTCTGTCATTTCTTGTCTTATGACATTGTTCCAAAGTGGGACATTATTTTATGGATTGCCATAGTGAGCAGTTTTAAACATGGGGTGTCATCTGTTTATAGTCACTCAGTGGAGCACATGATTTGCTGATCTAGCTGTCTCTCAGAGAGTTGCGCACATGGTTGTGGACCACCTTTATGCTCATCATGAAACATAGCAGGTCACTCACAAAATTCAGACATAAGCAGTACTGGTCTAGTCATATGCTTTTTGATATATCACTCAGGTTATATTAAGTTTATAGTGTATTATTTTGGAGTATCTGGAAGTAAGGAGGTAGCAAATTCAAAGCAGCATGACTTGCCAGCAAGAAGATTGTGACAGCCAAATTTAATAACATTTTTCAACTTGGTATCCAAGCATTATATAAAAAAGGCTGAGGCCATGGACTATTTAGAGAGTAGCAAACATTTGGTTTGGAAGCAAAAAAAGTTATTGAATAAATTAGATGCAGTGTATTGGTTGTGTAGGTAAAACATTGGATAGAGAAAGGGCACAGAATGTATTAATAAATGCAGTCAGCTCAGGCAAAAGGATGGCCTGCAGAGGTCAGCACTGAAGCCAGCCCTTCACAATGCTTAATATATAATACTGCTGAATGTCTGTAAGGAAGTAACAGTATCTGCCAGTGATACAAAGGCATGCACTGAAGAGATATTTAAGGAAATGCAGAACCAAGGAAAGGGAATGAGACTGGACAGTAGGAATAGTTTAAAACATGGCTGATTATATTCAAAGAGAAAAAAAGCAGAATACTGTATCTAGGATGCAACTATATAGAAAATAACTCAACTGAAAACGAAGCAAAAGCAATGTCAAAGGTGGAAAGGAAGTTGAGGTAGACACTTTATAAAACATATTTTTGTGGTTTGGATCATTTGGGCCTGCAGCCAGTAGAGCACCACAACCCTTAAATTGTATAGCCAAGTCCAAGATTGTACATCTTCGTGTAATTAAATGAAATGAGTATTTAAAAGAAAGATAGGGATCTTGGGTAGGCATGTCATATCATCTAATTGTAAGCAGAGTAGCAAGAAAGAGTGGTGCACTAGAGAACCTGTACAGGTTCATAGGTTCATAGGTAGGTACTAGGCTATTGGCCCTAGGGCCTATATAAGCCTTGCCAAATGGTACCCTGGCTTTTGCCACCCAAGAAAATTATTTTCCTGTGCCACTGTCAAGCAGAGCCACAGAAGTGATCCCTGGGGTGAATTTCCTATCTCCCATCCAATCATCAAGATTTTTCTTGAAGAGTGCTAATGAGGAGCTTTGTTTGATATAGATAGGTAGTTTGTTCCAGAGTATGGGAAGTCTTTGGGACAGGAATCTATCCCTGCAGCATGTTCTGTTTATTGTGGTGACAAGGCTTAGGTCCCTAGAGCATGTAGCTTGGAGGGATTGGGATTTCTTTAAGTGGAGCATGTCCAACAGCTCTGGGTTTGACATAGCTTTGTATGTTAGGCAGAGATCGTCTCTGAGTAGGCGATATGCGACAGAGTAAAGCTGGAGTTTTTTGAGACGGTCTGCATAGTGCATCTGTTTGAGGCCAGTAATCCTCTTTGTGAGGTATTTCTGCGGCCTTTCCATTATTGTAGATGTCTTGTGAGGTACATATCAAAAGGGGCATTGTACTCTATAATGGGTCTAATGAGTGATGAGTAGACGGGAACAATGACCTCTTTTTTCCTGGATGAGAAACCTTTTGTGATGAGGTGTGCCATGTAGAAGGATTTCCTGACTACTGTGGCGATGTGATTATCAAAGAAGAGACTACTGTCCACCTGTGTCCCAAGGTCTCTTATCACACTTTCAGTGTTAAGTAGACTACCGCCTGTGTGGTAGTTCATGGGTACAGAGTTTTTACCAAAAGGGATGACGGTACTTTTCCATTAAACCCCTACCACTTCGCGCTGCTGTGTTTTGCCGCTATTCTGATTTTTTAACTGTTTAAAGTGAAAATGAAAGACTTTGAAAGAGTGGGTGTGTCCTGTCTTGATTTCACAAGTGTCTGGAGCCTTTAGGCAGATGGCGTTTGTTTCCCAGGAAAGTCCACAGGGCAAAGCAATGCCCATTGTCAGTGCAGGCCTGGAGAGGAAAGTTCCACAAGAAACACAAACAGAATATACAGTACAATATTGCCTAACATCATCACCAAGTATCATCATGTGAAGGCAAAATACAGTGTAAGATGTATACAAAACAGGGTACTTAAACTGAATAATAAAACCCTAAAAAATAAATAAATAACTAAATGTTAACTTTCAAAGCTGAAATCGCCTAGTCACTAGTAGACAGTTGAAAACCTATAGTTCAAGCAGCAGTATTTGTGTGACTATTGCAATGTGTACCAAATACCATATGACTGTAGTCCAATGCAATAAGTATCAAGTATATGGATGTTAGGGTGTTAAACGGGAGTAAGTCAACCTGGGGGAAACATCAAACAGCCAACACACTATGTCCATAAACACCACAGCTCACCAGGTCGCTGATAAACGGTTAAAATATCATTTTAAATCTGCTTGCAAAGAACATCTTGTTGCAAAATAAAACTCAGTTTTACTACTAATACTCAGGTATGACTTTTTTCCTTTACTAAACTGTTGAATTAGGGTTTCCAGACTTGCAGAATAGCGGCAAAACACAGCAGCGCGAAGTGGTAGCGGTTTAACGGAAAAGTACCGGGATGACAATCTTATCTTATTCTATTCATGGATAACTTAATGTTTGCAAATGTAATTTTTATATTATGTTATGTACTGTAGTATGTTGTGCTTCATTCTTTAATATGCCTCTTTTGTGAAATCTGTTGTTAAGCCCTGTAGACTAACATGTCCTCTACATAATTTCTGAAATAAATCTTTGAGGATCTGTCCCTTACTGGTATTATCAAATTGGTTGTCCATTTCCTTAGTCACTTCCAACCTTCTCTATTTCTCTGAGCTCTGTTTATGGATATACTTATTTCACAAAGGCCTCCATCACTTACCCAAAATGTACTTCTACTAGTGTATACTTACAAGACTTGGTTACCAGTTCCTCATGTTCCATACTCAGAATACTGATCACACACAAGAATTTTCTAGGCTTTAGTTTTACATCCCCCTGCCCTGTAAACATACATGGTAAGTATACCAAAACATTTCACTAATGCCGATGGACTGATTTTGTGGTCATGTTCAGGACAGCCTTTTATAGTTTGTCTTTCTTGATGTGTGGTTGCAGTATGTTGATATTACTTCAGCTATTGCAGTAACAGCAACCTGAGCAGGAATGCAAGATTTGAATCATGAGTATTTTTATTGTATAATAATGCCATTTTAAAATTTTAGAACTTTCTGGGAGACAAGTTACTTGTCTTGACTGATCAGATTGTTGAGCCAAAATCGGTCATTAAAAATAAAATTAAAAGACTCATATTTTATCATTTCTTTGGGCTGAGTTGATAGCAACTGGTTTGCTTCCTGGGCATGTCTTCCTGAGTCCAAATCTATATCTGCCTAGCTGATGCACTCCATAAACTGCACCTCCAATGATATAAGAATAGCAACTGTCAATCCCAGGAGACATACATTTGTGTATAAATTGTTGATTGATGCTGGATATCGAGTTCTGCATGTCACTTGACCTTATGCTGTTATTGCTATGGATCATTCTATGACCCAGAATGCATCTGAGCATGCTAATGTGCACAATCTTTGTTAGGCGTAAAAGGAATTAGAAGGTTTTCTGAGTAGATTACCATTGATGTTGAATATAGTACAGGTAATTTTTTTGAAGATCTTATCCCAAAATGGACATGCTAAGGATGAAGACAGAGTATAGAAGATTAAAAAAAAATGGTTCTGCGCTAAAAAACTCCTGATATCTAAATCTAACACAAGATTGCCATTTTGAGAAGCAAACTAGATATTGTTTCATTGTGCATGCAGGGTTAGTAAAACCCCATCTAATGCACTGTGTGTAGTTCTGTATACCTCATTTTTTATAAGAACACATAAAAGAAAGAGACATTTCAGAGGAAGGCAAGAAAACATTGTGCACAATCTTAGCAACAGGTCATATAAAGTAAGAGATTAGAAGGGATTAAGTATAGTCTCAAAGAAAAAGACAATATAACAGAAACATTTATCTGCAAGAAAGGTGTTCAGAAAGAACCAGGAGGATAAGAGAATGTGATTTGAAGCTATTGCTCAGGTGAGACACAAGGGGTGTGCTTTCTCATAAAGGGTGATAATTCCCTGGACTAAATTTCTGAAGAGGTGAAAAGATATAAAAATAGTGAAAATGTCCAAGCGATATCTGCCCAAAACAAAAGAGAAATACCAGTACAGGATGGAATTGAAGACTGAGAACTGATCTATGGCAATTCTGCTCTGGATTTATGTATTGCTTACTTTGATTTTCTTAATGCCTTAAAATAGACAAATGGGGTGCAAAGTCTTATGCTGGGCTAAGAGAAAATTAACTGAGAAGGACATATCACAAAAACAATGTGTTATTTATGAGAATGATTTGTTATTTAGTTTAGATGCTGATACGTCTTTGGTAATATTTTAGTAGCTTGCTTGTAGCATGTAAGAAAATATAGATTATATTTTAGATTTTCAGAAATCATAGCTCTTGGAATTGGTACCATGGGGACAGGCAGCCATAGCATTTCAGAATGCAAACAAAACTACTAACTATTTTGGATGGATAGGTGGTCAACATTTGAAAAGAGCTTCTGAACACTTATGAACAAACTCATAAAATAAAATGAACAATCAACATTATTGACAGCACCTATTGTCATCCTTCATTTAATGTTTTCTAAAATAAACCATGATATACTGTGGTAGCTAGTGCAGAAAACTGACTTCTATATTCAATGTTTCATAGCTCAAGAGACAAACTTTGATTTAAATGGAATAAAATCTACTTTTGTGAATTAAGTAGATACAATCCAAGGGCTACAGTGTACAAAGTTTGCTTTGTCCCTTTATTTTTCTTTTCTATGTCTGGATCATGTGCAGCTGAAGAATTTTCTGAGGTACAACATGATAACTACATGTATGTAATTAGACTGTTTACTTGTATATCGGGCTATACTACAGGTAATAATAGAAGGTATCTAGTGGTGTCTGTTTTGCTGCTCCTTGTTGAAATGATGCGACATGTTGGCAAGGGGAAATAGCAACCCTGTCATTATTAGTGACAATGCCTATTTGCTTTTCTTTTGAAGGTATAGAGACTCTTATATCAGAATTCATTTTTTGAGTGAATAGAAACTTAAATGTACAGTACAGCTCCTATTTAGATCAGATGGGTAAAGCATTTAGTGGATGGTTATTTTATTTATTTATTGAGAAGAAGCATTTGGTAATATACTTTGGAAGGACTATAACATATACTTGCAAGATTGCGATTACCCATATTTTGCCACATATGTTGTTACAAGTGATGGTTTGCTTGATTGAAAAGTGGTTGAAAAACATGCATAAGAAAGTAAGAGCTAATGGTCTGTTCTATCAACAAAGCTATTTTTGCAACACTGAATGGGCGGGCACTCAACATATAGTTACAATGTTACAAGTTGGCTATAAGACTTCAAATGAGATCACTGTAAGCCATACTTCAAGGTATTAGTGTCCCAAAATGCTATCAGTGCACCACTGATCCAATTTCTTTTTAAAATCTGTCAAGCTATTCAGCTGACCTCACCTCACTAGATAATTAATTCCATTTGTGATCTGTTCTAAACTGAAATATGTCTCTAACTAATTCTGTCTTTATTCTTCATATTTTCTAAATCCACTTGTTGTTGTTGTGTCTTTCGGCTTTTCCCGGTTAGGGGTCGCCACAGTGGAACTCTGGTCCACTAATGATTGGCAGTAGATTTTTACGTGCCGAGTTGCCAGCCCTGACACACAACCTTCAGTGAAGGTACGCCCATTCACGCATGTCTCCATGCAGAAGACGCTCTAGCTGAGAATCGAACTGGACAGTGTCTTACTGTGAGGATACAATGCTACCACAGCACACTATTATTTCTTGTTGAAAGTTTATGTCTTAGAACTGAAATACTCAAAGTATGTTCCTTTTCATTTCCCCCTAAAGCTTTTACATACCTGTATTACATCCTCCTAATAATTCTATAGTATACTGAGAACAAATGAAATGCCCGTAGTCTCACCTGATAGCTCAAGCTTTACATCACCTTCATTTCCTTAGCAATTTTTATGTCTCCATCTTTTTAATATTTGCATTTGAATAAAGAGAAAACACAAAACCATATTCCATAACTGGTCTTATTAAGGATGTACAAATCACTTCTACCATACTTTAGGCTCTAGAGGATATTGCTTTTAAGATTGCTCAGATTTATAGCATTTTAATATTATTTGCATGACCTCCAAATCCTAAATTTTCATTTATCTTGATTTCCAAATCTTTAGACTCCACTCATTCCCCTATTGAAAAATAATCCAAGCTATATGGGTGCAAAGGATTCATATTATCTAAATGAAAAATTTGATATTTTTTTACTAAACTTTACCACATTAAAGTGCATCCATTTGTACATTTTATCAAAATAACCTTGTAAAATATTCTGGTCTTTAATTCATGAGCAAAATCAACAATTCTTGTGACATCTGCAATTTTACCAGTCCAACAATTGCCAGATAACAGAAATGTTACCATAAATGTATGAAATGAAAATAATTCCATCACAGGATGATCCTACAGACATTGCCAACATACTGGCTGACAGGTTAAAAACACAGCATCCATGGGACCTGATGGTGTAATTAAACCCACAGCTAGGACAGCTGTTTAATCATAGTCTTACCAACAGTCACCAAAGCCATTGATGAGGAAAAGGCAGTCCATACAGCCTACTCGATCTTCATTGAAAACTCATCAGCTTAAATGTTAACCCATACATCACAAGATGGGTTGCAAACTGGTGGAGTGACAGAACCCACAGGGTCAGAGTTGCTGCTGGCGCCATCAGACTCAAAGCCTGTCACAAGTGGTGTGTGACTCATCAGCTTAAATGTTAACCCATACATCAGATGGGTTGGCAAACAAACTGGCTGAGTGACCACAGGGTCAGGGTCAGAGTTGCTGGCTGGACTCAGACTGTCTCAGTGGTCACAAGTAGGGCTCAGTCCTAACACATCTGACACAGATATCCTTCAGAAGGGTCGAGCCATGGCCTAAAGTTAAATGCCAAAAATGCATAGTCATACCCTTCGGGGAAAAACCCCGGTTACCCCTAAGGTGGGCATCCACTGAATACACAGAAGAACATATCAGGGACGGGGGACCTGGGGACCATAGTCTGTAGTCATTCGTTCCCATGTAGCTAAAGTAGTTAGGAAGACCTTCCTCATCACTCATCAGACCAATGATTGAGTACAATGGTATCTGACCCGACACTTGCAGCAGCTGGAGGCCACAAAGTTCCTCACCAAAAGGATAAAGGGTCTCAAACATCTGTAAGGCCATGTCAAACCCAGATTTGATGAATATGCTTCACCTCAAAAAATCTAGATCCGATTCATCACCAAAGACTCCTATGCTGTGGAATAAAATCCCGTATATGTGCAGAGAGCACCCGCTGGCCTTGTTCAAGAGAAATCTTGACCAATGGATCTCAGTGTCACTGCTCAACAGAGGCACGATAGCCTAGTATGAACCTATGAACCTATGAACAGAACCTTGAGGCACACCTGTACTAATTTATATTTGTTACCCCATCACAGGACATTGAGGCACACCTGTACTAATTTCATACTTCTTAGCCCATCACAGAACCCTGAGGCACACCTGTACTAATTTATATTTGTTAACCCATCACAGAACCTTGAGGCACACCTGTACTAATTTCATATTCCTTAGCCCATCACAGAACTTTGAGGCACACCTGTACTAATTTCATATTTGTTACCCCATCACAGAACCTTGAGGCACACTTGTACTACTTTCATATTCCTTAGCCCGTCACAGAACCTTGAGGCACACCTGTACAAATCTCATATTTGTTACCCCATCACAGAACCTTGAGGCACACCTCTACTAATCTGATATTCCTTAGAATTGACTCTTTCCACACAGACTGTAGCTGTTCTACCACTCATCCAATTTTCTGCCAGTTGTACTACATAATGGTCAGATCCCGACCTATTAGCTCCTGGAGAATGACACAGAATAAAAAGCTTTGGCAAGGTCTAAAAATATTGTATTTACAGGAATATTATCATCAAGGGCAACCACACTTCTGAACAGAAGTTTATAAAGTTCATTATGGTCAAGATTCCTATAATAAAACCATGCTGGTATATATCACAATGTGTGTTATCTCTTTAAGCAGCCAGTAACTCTATTAAGTCATGTCAAAACCTTTCTCTAACAAGCTTGTAAGACTAATTGCTCTAAAATTATTCAGCATCAATGAACCTCCTTTATGCAGTTGAATAACAATGTTTTCTACTGAACAGGAAATATCCTAGATTCATATGATTATTGGAAGAGAAAGCTTAGACAGCCCAATAAACTGTCCTTTATATTAAATAAAAATAACAATGGTTTACCAGTGATTTGCCAGAAAACCACAATTTTATGAGTAACAGACCAAAAATATGAGGCAAAAATCTGTACATTCTCTGAAAATCTGTACGGTTGAGAGGTATGGTGGCCACTAGGCAAGGATTCGGGACACAAAGTAGTAAAGTCACCCCTCCTCCCATCTAGGAGTAGGAATACATTATGGAATTTTATAGCCAGTAAAACTGCAAAATTAAAATGGTAATATGTTTCACTGACATGGAAGGGTGAAACAAACTGAATCCTTGGATGCAAACAGCTTCCTCCAGAACATATCTAGGTGCTACCTCATCAAGACAGCAAGACAATCTGAGACACTCCACTACCTACAGGTTGGATAGGCATGTATATCAGGCAGTTTACTGCATAACAAGTAGGGATAACATTGTTTGAGAATTCTCTTCAGCTTACTGGCTTCATGTCAGACAGAGGTAAGCCACAAATAAAGAATATGAAATCAGAAATGATGCAAATCATTTATGAACTAATGTGTATTGCACTGAAAAGCTAAAATAAATTCTTTACAAAACTGACATCGGAAGACATTCATCAGTAGTGTTCCATGGCACATTTGAGTCAAGTGTCTCTAGATTTCAATCATGCTAGCATTTAAACTGATATAAATGACTAAAACAAATCACTTACTTCAGCTCTGTCTGCCCACTTGCTTTGCGTGCAATCTGAATAAGGTCCTTTCCATATTTTTCTTCTACTTGAGCCCTGCCATAAAAGACCATTTTATTGTTAGGTTTAAATAATAAAAATCATTTGGATGTTATACAAATTCCATTTAAGCTTTCATCAGATTTTACTTTTTATTTTTATTAAATTTAATTTAATTAAATAAAAAAAAAAAAAAAAACAGTCCTGGCTGGAAATCACTGTACATACTTTGAAGATTTTGCTGTCTGCGACTACAACTTTCTATAGGAAAAAACAAACATTGTAAAAGTATTTTCAGACTACAACTAGTTATGGGAGGATAAAAATGCATGAATGTATTTTTTTAAGTAAAATTTAGTCTTCTGTATTTTGGTTTGGGCAAACAAAGATTTGGCAATCCGAGTCTCAACCATTACCCATCCTGTTCTAGCTGTGGTACAGAGGGATGAGGCCCTAACTACAGCCCAGGCAATCTGGGTTCATAGATTCATAGGTAGGTATTAGGCTATCAGCCCAAGGGCCTATGTAAGCCTAGCCAACAAGATTCTCTGGCTTACGCCACCCAAGAAAGTTATTTTCCTGTGCCTGTCGAGCAGAGAAACAGAAGTGATCCCCGGGGTGTATTTCTTATTTCCTATCCACTCATCAAGATTTTTCTTGAAGAGTGCTAATGAAGACCTTTGCTTGACATAGATGGGTAGCCTGTTCTAGAATATGGGAAGTCTCTGGGACAGGAATCTATCCCTCCAGCGTGTCCTGTTTATTGTGGTGACAAGGTTTAGTTCCCTAGAGCATATAGCTCGGAGGGATTGGGATTTCTTTAGGTGTAGCATGTCCAACAGCTCTGGGTTTGACATAGCTTTGTATGTTAGGCAGAGATCACCTCAGAGTAGGCGATATGCTACAGAGTAAAACTGGAGTTTTTTGAGGTGGTCAGTGTAGGGTATTTATTTGAGGTCAGTAATCCTCTTTGTGAGGTACTTCTATGGCCTTTCCAGCTGCTGCAGATGTCTTGTGAGGTACATTCCAAAAGGAGCATTGTACTCTATAATGGGTCTAATGAGTGTTGAGTAGAGGGGAACAATGACCTCTTTTTCCTGGATGAGAACCCTTTTGTGATGAGGTGTGCCATGTAGAACGACTTCCTGACTACTGTGGTGATGTGATTATCAAAGGAGAGACTACTGTCCACCTGGGTCCCAAGGTCTCTTATCACACATTTGGTGTTAAGTAGATTGCTGTCTTTGTGGTAGTTCATGGGTACAGAGTTTTTACCAAAGGGGATGACACTGCACTTTTTGGCATTGAGCTTGAGGCCATGGCTCTGACACCAGGCATCTGTCTCAGCGAGGCCCTTCTTTAGGATGTCCACATCATTTGGGGACTTGACTATGGTTCCTAGTTTGCAGTCATCTGCGATCTTCATTAGCCAGAGGCCTTCTGTGTTAGCCTGTACTTCAGAGAAGTAGATACCAAACAGGAGATGTCTCAGGACAGAACCCTATGGTACTCCACTTGTCACTGCTTTGAGGTCAGATTTGGAGTCTGCAACTTTACAGTGTGGGTTCTGTCAGTGAGCCAGTTGGCAACCCATCTTGTGAAGTAGGGATTTATACCTAGTTTAGTGAGTTTAGCTATAATTCCAGAATGGGGGATGGTGTTGAAAGCCTTGGCAAGGTCAAGATAGGCTGTATGAACCACCTTACGCTCATCTACGGCTTTGGTGACTGCCTCAAAGAAGTTGATCAGGTTCAGGAGGCATGATCTGCCTTTCACAAACCCGAACTGGGTGGGATCCAGAGTTTGGGGGTTACCAATGTCTTAGTTTATGAGTTCCACGATGATACGTTCCATGGCCTTGCAGACCAGGCTCATCAGGCTAATAGGTCGATAGTTCCCGGGATCAGTGGTGGCTCCCCATTTGTGGAGTGAGATAACTGTTGCTGTGTGCCATTCAGTGGGCACAAAGCCTGATGCGAGGCTATTATTGAACATGATGTTTAATTGGGGAGCCAGTTTGTTCTGAAGTTCGTGTAAAATGCAACCTGGGATGTTGTCCGGTCCCATGGATGCTGTGTTTTTGGCTTTAGAGAGTGCAGCTTTTACCTGCATAGTTGTGATTACAGGGACTCTGCATTCTTCCTGTA